>NW_010219378.1:0-649 GCF_000695765.1 Mesitornis unicolor
ATTTTAGATGAACTTTCCCAATGTTAGTTTTCCAGTACTGGCATGTACTACCTGCTTGTGGGGGATAATCAATGTTTCACAGAAATAGGGCACAGCAGCAAAAAAACAATCACAGAGAGCAAATCCTGAAAAAATAAGCACATGTAACTAAAGCTACTCACATGAAAAAGACCTGCTAATGTATGAAGTTCATTGAATGCCCACTATAGGCTTAACTCTACCCAAAATGACTGGGAGAACTAGTAAAAGCACATAGATGCAAACATGTATATTGCTTTCATTTACAAAATTAATCTTTAAGTCTCAGTTAAAAAATAACAGGGATGTTTTAGCTCTCTGTTTTTTAAAGCTCTGCAGTCTCCTTATTCCCCTTTTCCAGATGTGCCTTTATCCATTGAAATATCCCTCCTGCTTACCCTAACCATCACTTACTCCTTTTATTACAGCTACAACACCCAGCCCCTCTCCATCCTCTGGCTGCTCCCCACAGCCACAGCCCAACCCCTGCACCACCGCCACCACCTGTGTCAGCTGGAAAGAAGTGACCTGTAGCTATAAATGTGTCTGAGCCAGTCTGCCATCCAGAGAGGATTCTGCTCTTTAAGAGGATTGCAGCAGTGTTGATAGGAAACAATAGACTCTCTAATAT
>NW_010219379.1:0-650 GCF_000695765.1 Mesitornis unicolor
CCTTCAAAAAGGTAATCGACAGTAAAAGAACCCCACCTTATGAAGGATTTCCTAAGCATGGCAGGCTCGTGGCAGCCTGATAGGGACAGTTTACATAACAGCAGTATGAAGCCAGAAGATATAAGACAATTTGGGTAAGGTCTCTGGGTAAGTTAGTGGTGATGTGATGGCAAACCAGAGCTCAGAACACAGCAGCCTGCTCAGCCACATCAATCACAGACCCGTCCTGTCAGCCATCAAGATGTCAACAGCATCCTACAGTTGCTGTTGTAATTACTGAAAATTCAGCAAAGTAGCAGCTCTAAATACGCAGGATGCTTCTTTTCTCCCAGGGAATGCAACTTTCTACAATAACTACATTCCCCCAAAATAACAAAGCCTGGATTAACTGGAAAGACTTACGACCACAAGAGACCCTACACAGAAGTAAGGTTATAATGCGCAGCAGCACTACCAGCTCTCAGTTTTACCACAAATCTCGAGATAAGTGCACTTCTTTTGAAATCCCAGATCTTAAAAACATGCAACTGAGAGCAAATCTCAGTTCGTTTAATTTATGTATCTAGCTCCTGTGGCTTAGGAGAATCTTATATATATGACCTGAGTTTATCTAAGAAAAGAAACAATCTTTACAGAACGTCTTTTTTTTT
>NW_010219380.1:0-648 GCF_000695765.1 Mesitornis unicolor
CAAGCCTGTAGCGCTGCATGGGGTTATGGTGCCCTAAGTGCATCCCCCTCATTCTTGTTTCTCAGCACCCACCAGTGCTTGCTGATGTCTCTGAACCACCCATTAAACAAAAAATACCAAGGAAGCAGCCCTGAAACAAATGTCCTGGTAGGTCTGACAGCACGGAGAGCCAACACGTCCTCACTGCAGCTCGTCCTTCCGTGGAGACACACATTTATCCTGCTTTTGTCTGCATGGCTGCCTGTTTTCACAAAACCTCGAAGAATTTATTGCTGTTAAGATCTATGCCTCTGCCACGTTTGGCAGAAATTGGCTCACCAGCTCGATTGCTGTGAGGATGGGATGGACAGAAGATCAGATAACTCTTATTTTCCTCCGAAACTAGGCTAAAACGTGCCTGTATTTCACCACAGAGGTGGTTGCTTGTCGAGGACTGGTGGCATGAATCCCATGCGTGCACCTTATTTCACTCCAGCTGCCTTCAATTATCAGTGATTTCTTGGGAGTAAAAGTAAAATGTGGTTTCTTGCCATTGAGGGAGGGCAGGAACTGCAGGAGGGGACAGGAGCTGGTATGAGGGTATCACAGGGGCTGCATGTTGAGGTAGGAGACAGCCTGCAGGGGCTTTGAGGGGGTTTTTTCATTAAA
>NW_010219381.1:0-650 GCF_000695765.1 Mesitornis unicolor
AACTCCTCATGTTCTGGGATTCTGTGATTTTCCTCTTGGTATTTAAAAGCCATTCCGGCAGGACCGGCTGCTCTATACATTGCAGTTACACCAGCAATTATATTACTACTGGTGTAAATATCTTCATAAACCCCTTGTGTAACTCTCTTCATCAAACTACAGATATGCAAGGCTTTATTTTTCTTGTTTATGAAGATTTCTGTCCTGGATAGGGTTTGTATTTGCTTCCATCAGATGCACGTGGTATCCATCTGGTTTTTTTAATGTTTTGGCAACATTTATTTAGGTTATTGAACCCTATCAGGATCTCTGGAATTGACTCTTCATTTCAGCTTGGAATGCTTTAAATGACGTTTTAGCTCCAAATATAATGACTACGCATGTGCTATTGAAACACGGCGCAAATTGCAACTAAAAGAATGACGGCAGTAATTGATTTTTTTTTAATTTATTTGATATTCTACATTTGTAGAGCTTGGAGATGGATCAGGGTTGGAAAAAGCTCTGCGGGGGATGAGTCATGGGGAGCAGAGCGGGTCCTTCCTGGCACACAGAAATTCAGCCTCTCGGGCCCTGCCTCGTGCTGCCCATTTGCTTCAATCAAAATGGGGAATTGCACCAGCTTGAAATCACAGAGTAACAGAAAAAAT
>NW_010219382.1:0-651 GCF_000695765.1 Mesitornis unicolor
CAATAAAAATAAAATATTTGCAAAAGGATTTTATTAATGCTGTAAATTGCATTCACGCAAGCACTCAAGAGCTCTCTAAGCAAAATGGAAAACATTTTTTCTCTTTTACTGACAGATAACTTTTAATTTTTTATGACTGGGCATAGAGATCAATATCAGCTAGCTTTATCTCCCTTGCTTTGCATGTTGGAAAAATACAAATCCAGGAGATAAACTGCTTCTCTGAAACTGCATTTGTGTTGAAGGTTCATTTTATGTTTCCGTAATTTTATTAAAAACACTTATATACATCCAACATGATTTCACACATAGAGTCTTTAAAATGACCTATTTAAGCTGCAGTGGTTTGCTGTATAAACATATTTATCAGGGCTAAATTGCCAGTCAGCATGCATGTTGTAGAGAAATGGTAACAAAAAGGTACACATATCTCCTTTCATTTGGCATCTTCCTGTATTTTAATCAAATCATACTTTTTAAACCGATATCATTGCTGAGTCAGATCTTCACAATCTTAGTGAAATCTTGCAATGCTATTGTCAAGATTGGGAGAAAGTGGCTTTCCTTCTACACCAGCCTGTACTCGTACCTGAATTACATCTAAGGGCAGGAAAGCCAAGTAAGCACTACAGAGTATTTTATTAAATCAGA
>NW_010219383.1:0-650 GCF_000695765.1 Mesitornis unicolor
GTGGCGCTGCCGCCTGGGAGGGGAGGAGAAATGAGAGTGAGATTCTTGGTCATTTTGCTGGCTCCAGCCTGGAAACAAAAACCAAGCAGGACCAACAGAAGAATTCCTACTTGGTGCCCCGTACCTCGTGGTGGATTTGGCAGGCACTGAAATATCCGAACTCTGCGAGTCTTCGTTCTGGTCTGAAGAAAAACAATCAGAAAGTCACCGTCGTTGGGGTTCTCTGCAGGTCACGATCTCTTCAGCACATCAAGGATTACTTGTTTTAGCAAGTATTATTTCTAACTCGCAGGGCCAGCGTTTGGAGCAGTCAAACACTCAGGGAGAGAGGGTGGAAAGGTCTGGCCTCACCTCCTAGAAGTTTCCATTTGGCGTTTGTGCGGAACTCCTCCATGAGCTTCACTTCGTCTGGACGCTCGTCAATGAACTCTGCCACCTGCGGATACAACGCCAGAGTAAGCAACACAACCGCAACACCAAACAATAAAACTAACCCAGAGGATCCCTCTAACACAAGTGACCAAGCGCAGCCGTGCTGGCAGCCACTGACGTGTGACCGTCATCCGGCTGCCTTCCCACTGCCAGATCTCAAAACCAGCTCGCAGAGCCTTCGCCTTCAACATTTCTCTCTTCGCTGCTGAGGTTTCCAG
>NW_010219384.1:0-651 GCF_000695765.1 Mesitornis unicolor
GAGTTATAATGAGGTTGTACTTGAAACCCACTCCAGGTTGTAGGTGCAAGACCTGATCCTGCACCTTGTCTTTGTTTTCAAACACCACAGGTTTTTTTGGAAGGGTAAAAGGCCTCCCCCAGCTTATTTTGGGTCTCTTTTGACCCATGGGATCAAGGTGTCACTAGAGCAAACGGGGTGGTTGTTGTCTCCTTGTCCTGTCTGCAACTGGGAGAGGGGAGAGCTGTGGGCAAGTGGGGATGAGGAGTCTGGGAGTAACTGGGCAGAAGGACCCACCAGGGCTGCTTGCTGCAAAGCTGGGTATGGGCTGGAAGGGACTTTTTGGGAAGTGCTTCTATGCAGCCATCCCTTCCTGTGTCCTTCCCAAGGCGTTTGCTGTTGCTTGCTCCTGAGATGGGCGAGATGAAAGGGGTGCACTGGAGCCTGGAGCTGGAGGCTGTGGTAGTGAGATGAAGGAAGATTGAATGTTCTTGGATTTTTCTGGCCTTTTTCTGGTCTGCAGCGCCATGACCCCAGACTGTTTCAGCCCTAAAACCTGCTGAGAGGGGACAGACTCCCACCGGCTGACGCCTTTGCACATTAGCAGCTCTCTGGAGCCCCTAGGGAAAGCGAGAAGTACCAAACAAGCCTCTGAAATAGATATTTGGCTCC
>NW_010219385.1:0-652 GCF_000695765.1 Mesitornis unicolor
AAACTGAAGGACATTTTAATTCTTTTGGTCTCCTGGCAGTTGGCAGTCTTTTTATTTTTATTTACACAATGCTCAAGGAACTATCTTTGAGTTTGACAAGTGGGGAAATTACAACGAGAATGAGACATTTAGTCTCAGTTTTTGTAAAGATCCTAATGCAGCTCTTCGCAGTGCTGCAAACACCACCTGTCCTCAACCTTACTCCGGCCAAACTTTGATTTAGTGAAGGAAAGATTTACAGCTCTAATATTCCTCCCTTCTCACTGATATTCCTTCGGACAATTTGCTGTTTCAGAGGTGAAAGTGAAATATTTTTAAAAATAAGGATGACTGTGGGAGCGGTAATGGAGGAACTATGCATATATTCTCCATACCAACTGGCAAACAAATATTTCTCCTGGCTTCATAAAGCAATTTTACTTCATTTCCTTTTCCACTCTTTAGTTGGACTGGTCTGACATCTATTCTAAGAAGAAACAGAAGGGGAATATCTTTAGATCCAAAATAATGAGATGTTTTCTAAACTTACCTCATTTTGTATAGGAGACCAACCAGGATGTAAATATGAAAAGCTGTTTTAAGTGTGGGCTGTAATAGACACATTTATAGAGTCACAGAATAGTTTAGGTTGGAAGAAACCTTAAAGATCATC
>NW_010219386.1:0-652 GCF_000695765.1 Mesitornis unicolor
TAATAATTGTCTATGAGAAAAGTACCACAGGCAAAGAGCAGTGCCAGGTATGGAAGGTGACAAACGTGGAGGTCAACGATAAACATAACGCTCAGCTCTATAAATGCCACTAACTTTAATCGATATTTGCTGTTAAAGCAGAACAGGCTTCGAAACTCGCACTGATCACATTAGTTCCACTTCTCACTACCTTGGCCATCATGAAGAGCAGCCTGTGGACACCACCCTGTTTCAAACAGTAGTCCCCACTGCAAAATAAGTCTTTCCCAGGACTGCTTGCTCTCCTTTTTGAACTCAAATTAATACACGGCCTCCGCACAGCGCTGACAAAGGAAAGGCATAGCCTTATGTGTTAGGCCATTGAAATATAATCACCACGGATAATAACGAGGCCTCGGCTGAGGAGAGCCGGTTTATTAGTGCCGAGGTTGCCTGGTAACGGGCGTTTGGCAGGTGCCCGTTATCATTTGATGAAAGCTGATCAGGGAGGCGTGCTGAAGCAGATGGGATCGCTGTAAAAGAACAGCAATTTGCCCTCGTGGCTCCAGTTGGGGGATCTAATACAGTGAGTGTCTACTGAGATAAGAGGTAACTTTATTTTTCTCCTCAGTGCAGAGGGAGAAAACTCTCTTTTTCCAGCATCTTGTAGGGA
>NW_010219387.1:0-652 GCF_000695765.1 Mesitornis unicolor
TCCCTGCCTTTCAAGAACTCAGGATGCAGGATCCACCCTTGCTTGCTTGAACAACAGGATTTATTTAGTTATTTATTCACTGTGTTTAAGGCTGAAGAACACAGAATTCTTCACTTTTGCTCTACTACCTTCTCCTTTTTCCACCCACTTCTATGGAAAGGGAGAGACGAAGCTCCTTGGTGACACCGAGGATGTTATTAGCTCCTTCCTTGTTGATAAAAATCAGTATGAAACCACTGGATCAGAGCACTTGGAAAGTTCCTGCTACTGAATTGGCCCACGCTTGCTTCAGATGCTAATCTGAATTACACGGCAAACAGTGCTGAGAGTTTCTCATCAATCACGTTGGATAAAAGCATTGCCTAAATGAGCTCCTACCCCAAAGCCGAGCCTTGATGTTTTCTCTCCCAATTTCAGCACATCTCTCACTTTTTGCAGCGATGTGGATGAGATGAATCAGTGAGATCCGTCCTGAGAAAACTGAGCACTTCTGAAAAGCGCAAACAAATTAAATCCCGGCAGTAAGTCAGTGCCAAAGACCATTACTGCGTGCTGACACTAGGACTGCAGAAATAAAATGCAATTTGACAACTCTGTGGCCATCAGAGAGCTCATCCCCACAGCCACAGAAGCGTCCACAGGAGGTGGCCAT
>NW_010219388.1:0-651 GCF_000695765.1 Mesitornis unicolor
GGTTTAGTGGTGGAGTTGGCAGTGCTGGGTTGATGGTTGGACTGGACCTTAAATGTCTTTTCCAACCTAAGTGTTACTGTGATTCTGTCCTATATTAAATGCATGATACACAGGACTGTGAAGAGGGCACAGTGGATGGAGCTCTGCCATACCCTTTACTAGAGGCATCCTCCCTTTTTACACTATGATGTAACACCTGCTTTTTGTTTCCCTGTTTTATTATTTCATCCCTTCCTTGGTTTGTTCACTCTATCTCCATGCTCAGAAAGCCTTTCACTCCAGAGACTTTGGCCCCTTGTTTCCTCAACTGCATAAAACTGAGAACTTCAGCTGAAATCAGCGTTTTCCTTTTTCTAAGCACTGTGTAAATGCAACAGGACATTGTCGCAGAGAACTGCCAAAGTTAGTAAGATGACAGACAAACAGGAGAATGGGAGCAGCTGCACGGAGAGGGGACCTGGTTTTGCCCAAGGTCACACAGTGCAGCCAGATCTGGATTGAAATTTAGACCATGCTGGAGTCATCAGGAATTTTGCCACAAATTTTCCCCCCAAAATAGATTCTCCACATAACTTGGTGTGCGTGTGCAGTTTGCACATTTACACCCAGGGAAGTTTAGATTGGATCTGAGGGGAAATGTCTTCCCCAAAG
>NW_010219389.1:0-647 GCF_000695765.1 Mesitornis unicolor
GCCATTGACTGTGCTCTCAGAAAAAACATCGATAGATGGAGCAGCCAGCAGCATCTGGCTCAACTTTTGTACAACAAAAGGTCTGGATTTTGTTGGCCTTATAATTCACTGTGCATGCACAGCTTGAAAGGCAGGCAGCAACAAAGGAAATCAGATGAAACCTAGCTGTGAAAACATACATTTCATGAGGATCTCAGCTCCTTCGAATCCCATCTGCACATTAGGGCACACAGACACAATCAATTCTCATGCCTTGGCAGTGGTGTACAAGGTAGTGGGGTAAAAACATACAATACAATGGTGGCAGCTGCTTCCCCAGTATGAACAAGAGTTGTTCATTGAAGATCTACAGCCGTCCAAGGCAAACTGCAAATCTTCAGTGCCAGTTATTTCTATCTTCACATCTGGGTGTAAAAGCTCGAAATACCTTAAGAGTCAGGGCAAATGTGTAAGGGCTCTGTCCAGGTCACCTATAAATTAGTCCTTTCAGTGACTGGCATTTCACGTTGCAATAGGTGATGGAGGCTTATCCAGGGAAGCTGCCCCATGTAAGAAGTCAGTGCCCCACAGAGCACACAGCCTGAATGCCATCCTATATGCCTTCAAAGCCAAGGCCCTGAGTAGAATCCTAGCTATTAACACTCTTT
>NW_010219390.1:0-650 GCF_000695765.1 Mesitornis unicolor
TACGTTCCAGCTTTCCCTTGCACGGAGTAGCGCAGATGTCATCACCTGCAGGCAAAGAAATGTTGATGCAGCCGTGCAGTGTGAGTTGACTAGCACACTGGAAAACGAAACATAGACCCACCGGCAAAGAGGGGGCTTGAGGAGCACACGCAGGTGGGAGAGCCTAGGGAGGGAAATCTTGCTGATGGGCAGCTGGAGACCCGCTGTAGCGCCCGGTGCTGGATTCGGGCCTTGCTGCTTGGGCTCTGGCCGCTTCCCAGGGCCAGGGCTGGCTGCTCCAGCAAGTAAGGTGTTGGGTTTGCCTGTGCTCTGTGGTCATGTTGTTTAAAAGGTCATTCACTGAGGAGAGAAGTGACAGGAAGCTTGCAGCTGGAGACATGGTTGTGTTAAGACGACTTGTTTAGGTAGTGCCGTGCATGTGCTTATCGTAGATGCAGTGTTTGGTGTAATGAAAATGTGCTACACGTGCTCAGCATCTTGTTTTTAAAGCTTCATAGCTTCATTTGAAAACCTCTGCATGGCAAGTATAGTATTTATTACTCCTTGAGCAGGAGTTGTGTTGTCCTACAATAGGAGAAGATTTGAAATATGTTTATTGAGGTGTATTTTGTTCAGTTTGCATAACTTGAGACTCAGTCTTTAGAAAGAGT
>NW_010219391.1:0-652 GCF_000695765.1 Mesitornis unicolor
CTTGGAGTTTTAATTTCTGTGTTGGCAAGTAATTTAAAAGGACCAATAAAAGGGCTTGCAAAAAAGTGCGAGAATGAATATGTGCTACTGAATTCTAGATTAAAGTTACCACTCTTCCTCTCTTGTAGCCAGCCAAGGACGGCTACATAATTTGCTGACCCTATGAACTCAATGCCAAGCCTACTAAGGTAGCAATTAGCTAAAGAGCAGGTGGATGGAAGAGTAATAAATAAATTGCTGGTAAATACTTTGGCCAATATTAGACCTCGAAGCAAAAAGGAGAGAAATCAGACAGCAGTCCAGGTACAGAGTTTAGCTGTGCCTAGGAAGTGCTGACTGAGAGAGATGGAGGCTGCTACAAGTGCAGCACTGGCCTCTGCAGCTGCCACAGCATCAGAGGTGTCGGGAGTTGCTGCATCTCCTTCGCAGGCTGGATGTGAACAGCAGGATCAGGGGAGGCCGAGCCGGGGCCCAAGGGTAGTCTGTTAACTTCTCTGCCTCTAGAAATCATTCTTCTCCACTTCCTTTCTTAATTTTTTCTTCTTTCCTTTCAGTGATAGGGTAGGTGCAGGTCAGTGGCCCCATCAAGGGTTGCAGTAACTGCAGTAACAGATCCTTACAAAGGTCAGCTGCAGAAGGGGTGGCCTCACTG
>NW_010219392.1:0-653 GCF_000695765.1 Mesitornis unicolor
AAAAAAAAAAAAAGTAGTTGCATTTCTTTCTTGGTACTATGGGCAACTCTGGGCTGTTCCTCATTTTTGTACTCAGTCTCTCCCCATTTCCAGCCCAAAAGCTCAGGGACACTCTGAAGTCATTTTGTATTTTGCTTAAGGGTGAACACGTGGCAGAGTCAGCTGCTTTTCATCTGCTTGCCTTCTCCTTGAGGAGCCCTGTCCTGCGTCTAGTGGAGAAGGAAGCCCTTCTTCTGAGGATGGAGGAAAAGGTCTAATGCCAGGAACAAGAATTCAGCTGTGCATACGCGGATGGTGTTGTGCCAGGCTTGCGGGCATGCAAAGTAGCTCATTAGCCCCAAAAGATGTTTCCTAGGTGTCACATTAAAAATGCAATTGTATCCTCTGCAACTGCTAAGGGTATTATAGTAATTGTCGTGTAGCTGATTGTTTTCTGGTAGATGGAGCTCACTGATCCTTTCTGTCAGCCAGTCACTGCTTTGGAAGTTGTCTAGATGAGCAATGACTTTATTTAGGGTATAGTTAATTCCTTTTCTACTCACAGTGAAAACTAGACTCACCTGCACGCTGCCCTACAACTTCAAAGCACTGTGCCGATGTAACACACCACTTCTAGCGGACCACCTGGTTTGTAACCAGGGTTTTTACTCCAT
>NW_010219393.1:0-653 GCF_000695765.1 Mesitornis unicolor
CTACAAGACATCTATCACTCTGAGCCTCAGTTTCCCTTGCTGCAAAAGGGGACAATGAATCTGTCTTTAAAAAACACTCTAAGGTCTACGAGTGAAGCAAACCATATGATAATTGCCATCAATCAGAGCAGCATCCAAGCAACTAACAGCAAAATGTGGCTCATCTCCCAGATTAGTATTTGGATAAACATACATAGAGACAAATAATGAGACAAGAGAAACCTGTTTTCATAGGAATCACATGTAATGATAAGGATATTCATTATACTTTTGGGAGGATAAAAGAAAATTAAAATGAGCGGACACACTTCCAACTTCTCTTATAGAGATGTATCTTGTTTGTAAAGTCAACTGGCCTTTGTTCCTCCTACTCAGAGGAATCTTTGATAATTCACATGTGAAATTAAAGGCATCTTATTTATTCAGTTATTTATTATTCTCTGTAAAATGAGTTAGGAATTTGTCCCTGTGAATAATGTTAGCCATAATAGTTAATTTACTCCTATTCATTGGCAGTAATAAAAATGTACAAGGGGATGCAGAAACATTATTATTTCTTGCTTGAAGTGCAATTTCATGTGGTGAGAAAAACATGCTAATATGCTGCAAAGTGCTACAGGAATTTAGTTCTCAAAGGAATGGTGGTATTAAAT
>NW_010219394.1:0-653 GCF_000695765.1 Mesitornis unicolor
AGTACTTAAACACAGGACTTGAGAGGATGTGTTCCTATAATTCAGTACGTGGGGTGCAGGGAAGCAGCTTGCTGCTTTGATATCTCAGGCTGAATGGTGACTGAATTGCTCCATGCCTTGGTTTTCCACCAACATAAAAGAGAATATTCAAGCTTCCTCTCATGTGCTTTGAGATCTTGGATGGAAAAGAGATGCAAACACAAAAGTGCTGCTCTGCTATTGAGAGGAAGAGACAGGTTAAATTCTCCCCTTTGCTTCCCTACTCCATTGGGATTGGCATGGAAACTCAAAGATGACAGGCTGGGCCCCATTCTATTAAGATTTAAATTTAGCAAGGAACTGGAAAATTACTGGGAGCCTTATGCTAACCTCTGCCTCAGTTAGAAGCAAATATGCATAATTCTTGTCCCATAGCTAAATTTGAGTGAATTGTCAAACGTCAGGCCAATAAAAGAACTGTCCAATGCAAACCTTATCTGCTCCAGATGCACGTATCTGCTTACAATATCCTTTGTTAGTTAAACAAAACAGAATCAGTGTTGCTAAGAAGTTAATATTGTTTAAGATTCACTGGCTAACACACAGAACACTTTCCCGAGTTCCCCCAAACACATTCCTTCTCTATTCTCTATCTTAGTTTCTTCCTCCTTTTT
>NW_010219395.1:0-650 GCF_000695765.1 Mesitornis unicolor
CAGAACAAGGGGATCATCAAAGAAAAAGTAGTGAATGATGTGCAGGACCGGTTTAATGATATTTTCAACAAACTCAGAGCTGATACTGAAAAACAAGTTTGCCTCGTGGAAGAGAGAAACAAGGAATTAAATGCCAGGTGTACTGATTTAAAAGAACAAATCTTTAAATATGAGACTGACAAAGTAGAAAGAGAGGTAAAGTATCCGCTTAAGGAAAATTTAAGTTTGCCAGTTCTTTTTTCTTTTATTTTGTTTCTAAAATGTACCAGGTGCAATTTGTATGCATGGGACCAAATAATGCTGATGTGTCCTAATTTGTCACGTTTCTCTTGGAATTGTGCAAGATTTTGGCAAACAGGATGTTCCTGCTCAGATGTAAGCAGAGAACAGAAAAAAAGGTATCAAAAGTCTAAGCTTTGATCCAGAAAGCTGATTGTTCTCTAGAACCTTTTTCATCCCTTTTCCTGTGTCCATTTTATGCCCTATAGAATGGTTTTCTGTATTTGATGGGGTTTGTATGTGTCTTGCACTGATGACACAAATAAGAGCTGTATAAAAGGAAGAACCATCCAATACGCAAGGGTTGAGAATTGAAGATGTAGACAAAAGTGAAGTGGGTTGAATTTATATTTATCTCCTGCAGAAAAAAA
>NW_010219396.1:0-653 GCF_000695765.1 Mesitornis unicolor
TCAGAGTTGCCCCATGGATCACTGGAATAGATTTTAGCTTTCCCAGCTCAGTTCTGTAGTCTCAAGCTTTGTTTTCTCCACACAAAAAGAAACATCAGCTTGTTGTAGACTAAAAGAAGAGAAAAAAGTACCTATGTTTTGGCCAAAATATATTCTTGTTCTTCAGACTCAAATAATAGGAAATATAATTAATAATACATCATTTAATTAATATTTGAGCATTATTTATGTATTATACATAACTATAACTAGGAAATACGGTTAATGGGGTTTGACCCACATTGTAATACTGTGTACCACTTGATTCAGATCTTTGTGGCCAGACAAACCCCTCTTTTGATGAGCTTGTTCACAGCCACATTCAATCAGGATGTACCTCAGCTACAGAGAGCACCATTAAATTGATGTCTGGTGGCAGAATTTTGTGTCATCTTTAGACTGTCATTCTGCACAGCTAAAAGAAAAGAAAGTTCAGGGGCAAGTGAACACTTTTCTCCCTTAGAAGCTGTGAATGTGCTGTAAGAATGAAGTAACATCTCTGTGGAAAGGGAGGAGGGAGCGTAGGTAAACATCTGTGTGCACACAGGGAGGCAGAAGGCCTCAATCTTCTAGATTTATTTCATAACACATTTTGGAGAAGGTGGTAATATTAT
>NW_010219397.1:0-653 GCF_000695765.1 Mesitornis unicolor
CAGTTAAAGCTTCAGGTCTAGCAGAGTAGAGGTATTTATATGGCATATATCTAATGGATTGAAGTCTCCTTTTCAAAAACTGTGTGCTTTATCTTGCAGTGGCACACCTTTCGATAGGACTTTAAAAGCCTTTAAAAATGCAGATTTGGGGTTATCATGTTGCTTCCAGTATTACCCAATTTGCCAAGGTATTGTTCAGTACATTTAGTAAAGCTTGGAAGTGCTCCCTGACATCAGTCTTTAGTGCTTGGGTCTCTTCTTGCAAGTCCTGAGTGCTGCCCTGCAGAAAAGAAGGCTAATAAACGACGTACACCAGGATGAGTCACGCCTTCAGGACACTTTGCATTAAACATTTTCTACTGTACCCCCCACCAGGTTTTTCTCACTTTCCCTCTTTCCAGTTTTCCTCTTAGGGCTGACAGTGATACCTACTGCTTCTAATGTCACTTACTCTTTAACTGACAAATAAATAAATGAAGGTGCTCTAGTTTGGCAGTAAAATTTCCTCGGCTGTGTCTTGCTATGTGGATTTTGATGCACATTTGGCAATTCCTAATTCTGCTAGGTTATAGGGAGTCTGAGGAGAAACATAACATGAAAGAAAAGAGATGGGATATGTAAAGTCTCTTGTAAACATTAGAAAATTATTTGAC
>NW_010219398.1:0-653 GCF_000695765.1 Mesitornis unicolor
GCCCTTTCCAAATTGATCCCCATGAATGAAGAAGGGAAGAGAAAAAGCCCCAGCAGCCACTGGGAAAGATGTAATCTGATTTTAGACAATATTATCTAAACCCTTTTGGACCAACGTTCTATGCATCTGTATTTACATGTTGTGTTCAAAAATGAAAGACTTAAAAAGCTGAAGAATCCTGCTAGCTATTCAGTGAAGAGCCACCATCCAGCAGTGAATTCAGTATAGCCAGTTGTTGCAAAGAGAGACCTCTAGACACTTCATTTAATTCTTACCTTGCTTCTTTTTCTGGTAAAGAAAACAGTGGTTGACTAAAGAGCACACAGACAACACCATACTACACTGGGGACTCAATGAACGCAGCAAACTCACCGCATCTCTGTCCTCTTAATGTTACGTGACTTCTACTTTAACACCAACCCTATTTTGCAGAAGGACCACCCAGGAATGAAGCGCATTCATAGGCATGTATGTAATTCTGTGGGCATCTTAAAGATAAAGCATTTAAGCAAAATGTTTTGAAATAAAAGATAAAAAGTTTCTGGGACTTCTCTGAAGTAGACACAATCTTTTATGGGAAAATCTTTACAATTCAAAGGAGACAAGACCTAAACTACAGAACCACTAGAAGCCATGCAGATACATTTTTGCTA
>NW_010219399.1:0-654 GCF_000695765.1 Mesitornis unicolor
GTTCGTAGCCAAAAAAACCAAGCCCCTGGTTCAGAGGAGTAGCTAAGCAGCAGGAAGGGCTGCAAGAAAGGAAGGGTTAAGCCTGCACAGACCCCGTCTCCGTGAGGACAGAGAAATTAAGGCATCCATTCAGCAGAGCGTTTAAGCACGTGCTCTAGTGCCGCAGGAGCCGTAAAAGCGCTTTGTTGAACCAGGGCATGAAAAGGGAGCTCTAGCGGCGAGGTATTATTCTCGTCCCCTTTTATACCCGTCCTGTTACCTGAGTGTCAAATTTAGCAGCGCTGTAGAGGAAGGACTTGCAGATGTCGTACATGCCGTCCGTGTCGCACGTCGAGTTCTCCAGGCAGGCGAAGGCCCCGCAGCCCACCTGGAGGGCACTGTTTAGGCAGCGGACCACCTCGGCTGTGGGCAGAGACAACGTTACACGCATTGCATACTTTACAGACACTACACACCGCTTCCCGACACCGTAACCTCCTTCTCCGACGCAAAGGAGGCTCATGGTCAACTGCAGTCAAGCAGCAGCCTTATGGCTTTTTGGGATTGAGAGGAGAGAGGCCAACGGCACTGCCAAAGGGAGTTGTTAACTGGAGACAGGCAACAGATCACCAGCGAATCGAGGAACCTTCAAATGGTTACATACAGATTAAAAGA
>NW_010219400.1:0-650 GCF_000695765.1 Mesitornis unicolor
CATCAGTGACATTACTGCATGTGAATTCCAGAACTTTGTAGCTAAAAAGACTCGAGATAAAGTTGACTAAAGTATTTTCCTGTCCCTCATTTTAGTTTAAATGGAAAGAGAAAAAAAAAACCCAACAGCTTTTTTTTTCACAGATACACACAATCTCCAACAGATACAGACATGCTTTGAGGTAGGAAAGCTGATGCTTTAACAAGAGACTGCTCTCAAGACATTTTTAATCAGAAGCTATGAGAGGTACAATGATAGATAGTTCACTTACACTCTATTTCATTTTCAAATCAGAGTAACTTCCTTTACTGCTGAAACTACTTAAACTGAGTGCAAACTTTTAGATCTGTTTAGAGGCCCACAGAAAGCAATGGAAATGGGTTTATTTATTGGAATAGGATTCCAACAAGACTTTCATTCTGTATAGTGTGTCGCACTTAAGTTTTCACTTATGTTGTTTTCCCTCTTCAGTCCTATTTGTCCTGTTTAATCTGCTTTTGCCATGTTTAATAGAACCATTACAATTCCATGTAGAGATACGGATATCTTAAAGTAATTCTTATAGGGTACTCCTGGCAGAAAGTGAAAAATAAGACTTTCTTACCTATAGAAAGGCCTGCCAGGTAATCCAAGAGGATCAGTGAAAGCCC
>NW_010219401.1:0-654 GCF_000695765.1 Mesitornis unicolor
GCACTCAGACATCTTACAAAAGGGTAAAATAGGATTATTCAAGCCTGATTGATCGCGTGAGCGTGTCCCATGACATACCCAGCGCCAGAAATTACGAGCACCCTCATCTTTCTTGGGTTTGTGCCATGCAAGCCATTCAAAAATGTTATAAATAATTTAAACGAGCTGTTTGTGTTGTTATTTGCTTGTAGAGTGCAACACTCATAGTGAAGGAAATCCCCATGACTGATTCTCAGGCTGAAATGACTGCGTGGCTCCAACCCAAGAAAAGAACCGACATTCCTGTCGTGCAGACTGCTGCCACCCGTTATCTCACATACCACTGACTGGAAAGGGAGGGCAGCTCAATGCTGATTTCCTGGCTGGGCCATCACCGATATAAAGATCCATTCCTCCTGATACACATAAAGATATCTCTGCTTCCCTTAGGTATGTGCAGAAATACTGAGCAGCTTAGCCCAGCAGAGCATCCCTCCTCCTACGCGCCTTGATATATATGAAGCCTGGTTGTGCAAATCTATTGCAAGGAAAGAAAGGGAAGTTAAATCTCCTCCATCTCTATCAAAGAGAGTTTTTCTGGAGTTAAGGATGAAGCTGAGGGTTGCGGTTAAAGCATCTCAGTCAAATGTGGGTTTTAAACCCGGGAAAAAGGTA
>NW_010219402.1:0-647 GCF_000695765.1 Mesitornis unicolor
CCACAACCTCTCTGGGCAGCCTGTTCCATATATATGCTATAATGGAAACTACCCTACTTCATAGTGCAGAAAAGTGCAGAAAAGTTCTAGGTGATTGATGCAAAGAGAACAAAATCAGGGACACAGATTAGGGGGAGTGGAGAGATTCTTATTCTAGCAAAAAAACCTGGGGTCTTAGGGTGAGAAAGAGACAAGGAGTATATCTCTGAGTTTAGTTGTTTGTATTTGCTGGCCATAACTTGGAGACTTGGGGTATGGTCTCCGGTTTGGTGTTGCATTTTTCAATAATCCAATGGCTACTTAATGTAGATGACAGATCTCCATTCATTGTCTCATCCAAACAACAGAGTGCAGAATTTTTTTTGCTGGACATCCTCTGGATTTCTCCCGATCACTGCCCTACTTCTAACACTTCCAGTTTCAAGAGGATGGGATAGAATATGGCCAAATCCACTCCTTGCTGTGTCTTGGTAGTTAATAACCTCTCCTAGGATGCCAGTGGTGTTAGTTTAGAGATTTCTAAATTCCGAGTAAGTCTCAAAGCAGAATCTTACACTTAAATCGCCCATTAGTCTGTTATTTTTAAGCTTAGTCTATGAACTTTTTCCTGTAGCAAGTGAAATATTTTGAATGATATATAAGAAAGC
>NW_010219403.1:0-654 GCF_000695765.1 Mesitornis unicolor
ACGGGAGGATCCTCTAAGGAGAGGGCGCCTCTAGCTGGTGGTACCTTGGGCACGGTGGAAAGCCACCACCAGGGAAGCGATGCAATGGCCTCTGCTCTTGAGAATGGCAGCGAGGTTTTAACGTAAAAGGTCTAAGATAACTAGAGAAGAGAGGAATTTCAAACTTAGAGGTAGGTACTTGAAGACTATCAAAGTAATCTGATTAACAGACTTTTCCCAGGACTACCTGGTTACCAAATACGGCCCAACCTGGGAAAGGCTGCAAGAAATGTCAGGCATTTCGAGTCCACAAATACACACGTTTAATGAGACTCCAGCCTTCATTTAATTGGCTTAGTAAATGAGTCTGACAACGCACGTTTCCAGAACTTGATAGAAATAATTTTAAAAGGCCAAAAGATAAGGAAAGGCAAAGCGCAATGAGGTGCATGGACGTACAGCAGCAAATAAGGAAAACTACAAGCAGTCAAGAAATTAAGAGCTAAGAATACTCAATATGGAATTGGGGAGAACAACTGAACGCAATAAAATGACTTCCTTAAACAGAAATAAAGCTACACCGAGGTGTACAGTACGACACCGTAACACTTAGGGTTCAAGGAAACCCTATGAAGGAAGGGTTTTCCAGAAAACGCTGTTATCCAAAGGCTTTCA
>NW_010219404.1:0-655 GCF_000695765.1 Mesitornis unicolor
AGTTTGGAAGCTCTGAAGGAGCAAGAGGAGGGATATTTAAAATCCCTTTCCCCTGATGTTTTTCGGGGCTGAGCCCTAATGCAGAATTCCCTCCCAGGGGGCTGCAGTTTTCTTCCTCCTTGACCTGACCACTTGTTTTCAGAAGTGCTACAGGAATCCAATATCTTTGAGAGTTTTAACCCTGTTCTTGAAAGCAGCTGGAACTGGCCAGTGCATAGCTCAGACAGAAATACAAATGATGAAATAAGATTCTTTTCCTTAAAAGCCAGCCAAAAACTTATCCCTCTGAGGTGCACTGTTACAGCCTATATTGTTCCATCAGGCCCCATAACATCAACATTTGGAGACTGGAGGCTAAATTTAGGTGTGTTACTATTTCTATTTTAATATCCTGAAATTGGGTCAGAGTCCAACATTTTGCATTCCCCTTTGCCAAGTTCCTCCCACTCGGGAGTCCTGCCTCGATGGTGGCTCTGGTTATCACTGGCCTGCCAGTCCCTCCTCAGTGTGATATAATTGGGAGGTTTGATCAAGTTTTATTATGGTGATAAATGATATGATGATAAATATAAAAAATACAACTGGTGCACCATGTTCAGTAGGGGATGACCACCTGAACACTGTCAGGGAGGGGTCACCCACAGCTTCTCTGGCC
>NW_010219405.1:0-652 GCF_000695765.1 Mesitornis unicolor
CTAAGGAGGCCTTAGCTTTCCTAGTAGCCCCATTTCACGCAGTGGCCTGGGAATTTAGGATGTGGCAAAATCTGCCCTGGGTCCCCGAGGTGCTGGGGTTCCCTGGGGCGATGGGGGGAGCAGGGCAGGAGCCAGGGATTCACCCCTGGGGGGTTCTCCCCTGCGTCCCCGGAGACGTCGGTGGCGTCAGCCGGAGTTCAAACACCGACTGTGAATAATTTTATTGATAGGAGATGGTATTTACAGCAGGATTATAGCAAATAGGAAAGGATTGAGCCATGACAGAGCTCGTCTGTGTTTGTACAATGTTTACGGCTCGTGACGGCAGCACCCTCCGTTGAACACGGAACTGGGGTTTCAACCGTGCTACAATCGGAGCGACCGCGTCGTTTCGAGGTTGTCATCTCCAACACCGTGACGTCGGGCTGTTCCTCATCAGCGCCGTGTTGGAAATCAGGGAAAAGGCGAGGAAGCGGCTGCCTCAGCCTCTGGTTGTGATGGGACAGGGATTTGGTGTGCGCGGAGACATCGGAGAGCGTCGGCCTCTGGAAAAGGGATTTGGGTGGGTGAGCAGCGGAGGGGCCTGGGGCTGGGGCCTGGGTGGGGCCAGGGGGTGTCCATGCTGGGGGTGTCCATGCAGGGGATGTGGGGG
>NW_010219406.1:0-654 GCF_000695765.1 Mesitornis unicolor
CCTTCCAACTCCTGATATTCTGTGATTCTGGCCCTGCACTTGCTCACTGACAGATGCCTGACCTGCAGAGGCTCACGAGCAGCCTTTCCAAAAGGCATTACCATGAAAGGAGACAGCAGGGGTCATTCCTCATCAAGGTCCAACCTGGAGGTTACCAGCAGGACAAACAGGCTTCCGCTCATGGATATGCGGTCAGGGTGCTCAAGCAAGCTGCCTGCCTGCTCCCCAGCTTCCCCAGTTCAAAGGCTGATGACAGGGCCCGTCAGCTCCTCACCCAGCCATCAACCTCGGCCTGCCAAGCTCAGCAGCATCCTAGAGAAGATGCTGCATAGGTTTATTAATTAGTCCATTAAATTATTGCTGAAGCTAATTGAGACCCACACGTTCCCCCTCCAGCTTCCTCCCTGCCGGCCGGCAGCTGGGTACCACGGCGCGGTAACGTGTAACTAATTAGCACCGAACGTGTCCTCCGCACCGCCTGACGCAGACGTCTTCCAGGCTCATCTCAGTGACAATCACCAGGTTTTAATTAGTCTCCAACACGATTCTTGTCCCAAACACTCTGCTAGGGGTTGTTTGTTTTAATTTGAACGGGGACAGGCAAAGAGGCGGGGGCAGAAGGAAGGTAATTAAATCTGACTAAAAATCTTGGAA
>NW_010219407.1:0-643 GCF_000695765.1 Mesitornis unicolor
GGGCTTTTCCCTCAGTCACTTTCTTGGCCTAAAAAAATCTTCTTTATAGTCAAAGAATGAGGCAGTAAAACTCACTTGGTCTATGGTTGGCACACCAAGCCTCAAAGTAGTGGTGAAAGAGATGTCCAGTAAAAATCTTACATTCAATTGGTTTGAAAAGCGCTGCACTCATCTACAAGCAGCTCAGTTTTGACACTGGGTTGCCTTCACCTTCTGTTCCAGGTTAAGGAAACGTCTGCTTTTTGATCCTGAGCAGCAAGTCAGGCAAAAGCAAACACAAAGCTCCTTGCTAGTTCAGTCTCACCGTTTAAGAAAGCTCTCTGCTAAATGAGTGTCATCATGGCAGAGAGGAGCGCAGACGCAAGAAGTTCATTTCACTGAACTCAGTGGGTGAAGTTGGGCACCCAAGGGGCAGCTGCAGAGGAACCCTGACCAGTAGAAAGTCTTCCCCTCTGCACTGGCTCCTCTGTGGTACCTTCTGTGCACTAACAGAAACAAGACTTTTACACGAGCTGTGCATTTTGTATCCTCAGCTTCTGCTTGAGAACTTCACACTTTAAAATCCTTTACAGTCCTGCTCCATTCTTTTCAGCTGAGCTTTTTTTGACTTGATGTAGGCCAAGCCAATTAAGCCAGTTCACAA
>NW_010219408.1:0-655 GCF_000695765.1 Mesitornis unicolor
GCCCTGCCCTTCAGAGCGTGACAAATTGTGTCGCTGTGCTTATCGGCCCCGATCTCTTCATTACTTCTCCTCAAAGCACCCGGTTAATTATGCCAAGGGCTGAAGAGCCCAAGTCCCCAAGCAGGGACTGAGCTGTGGCAGCAGGACCAAGGCTGGGGCGCTCCGGGGCATCCGAATCCTGCCCCAGCTCCTGCAAATTCCAGTGTGTCGTTGGGCACTGAAGGCGTTGGCCACACAGCCATGGCCAAGGCTCTCCATGGAGAGTCTCGCTCTGTGCACGCCGAGTTTAAAATGCTAAAAAAAGCCTTTGTAGTTCATGGCTGGTGCAGCAGCAAAGCTGGGCCGACCTTGGGGGTGTTCATCCTGGACACCTCCCCTCGGGAGCCCAGAAAATGACTCCCTTCAGCCCAAAGCAGACAACCCATGGATGCATTTATAAAACCAGGGGTCACCCACCTTGTTTCTCTCCCCTGACCCTACAGACAGCCCAGGAGATGCTCAGGGGGCATCGACCCCAACACCAGTGCTCCCCAAATCTCACAGGTGCTTGGTGGAAAGGGCTTGGACACAGAGATGGGCCTGACGCTGCATTGACTTGTTCTTGCCTGACCCGTATTTACAGACCCCACATTAATGGGGGCCACAACCCAACCCA
>NW_010219409.1:0-655 GCF_000695765.1 Mesitornis unicolor
TTGGATGTAAATTTACCAGGTCTTATTTACTTTGTTCATTTTCAAGACTGATAATGCTGATTCAGTACTAAAATTATCATTTACCAGCTGCTAAAAAAAAATGCTGCTTTAGTTTCTTGTGCAGGGGATTTTCTGTATTTCAGTGTAGTCATAAAGCCAAAAAGATGGAAAAGCTGTATGTCTAGTGATCCTCAGTAGTTCTCTTGTCTCATGGGCTTTAGTAATCCGGGAGAGATTATCTGCTTTTCTGACACTGCCCCCCAAGTGTGCGTTACAATACGTACACTGAAAATATGAACAGTGTTAGAAATTTTAACACAGTTTTCCCAATATTATCTTGGGCCCTTGCAGAAAGTTAAGTTCAGCAAAACTCAGTGTTAGGGCTCCTCTGATGCTGGAGCTAGTCTGTAGGAATTATTTGCAGATACTTTAGTATCGACTTGAAGTCGGTCAAAGCAGTATTCAAAGTTAAAAATTCTTCAGCTGAATCATATAGCAGAGCTGGTTTAAGGGGATTTCGTAGATACTTTGAGGTAACCCCTTTATTTCTCCATTGTGTTCATAACCAAACAAGCGAGATGCATATATTCCCAGGGGGATCTGCTGTGAATCACTTGGCTATGGCAAAGTTTGTTCAGTTCTGGGCCCCTCACTA
>NW_010219410.1:0-656 GCF_000695765.1 Mesitornis unicolor
TCTGTATATATCAGATATCTGCTGCTGTTTGTGTTGTCTTCCTGTTTTTACCTCTTGTTTCTGCTGTTCGGAAAGCAGTGATTTGGCTGTCATGTTTGAACTTCATGGTGTGCTATCGTAAGAGTATTTGGCTTGATGTTGCTGCTGTTTAACTTGGCCTCTCACCTTCCACACTTCAGCTGTGCCTGGTATTTTTGGGGCTTAAATCTATATAGTCTCGTGTTTGCTTGTAAATAAGTCGCTGGTGCTTGAAGGTAACAACTGGTGCAGTCTGACTGTAAATTTATGCTTTCTGTTTAATTTTGATCAACCCAAGGACATCTCTCTGTGTTTCCCTAAAGAGCTGTGGGATTAAATAAATGGAAGATAAATGCTGAAGGTAATGACGATTCAAGCCGTCAAAAAGATCAAGGAATTATTTGATGCCTTCAGCATATCCCAGAATTCACAGCTACATTCATGATGGGACATGGCTGTTGTGATGGAAGATCTCAGACTTCAATGTTAGGAGTCTGGTGAAATTACACTTGCTGTTTGACATCCATCCTCTACACCGTACCTGGAGAATCAGACACCAAAGAGTGGCAGCCCCAAAGAGTATGAAACCACCTCCATTAAAAGGGGGAATACTGAGGAGCTGTGTTTCTGTCCTGGTT
>NW_010219411.1:0-656 GCF_000695765.1 Mesitornis unicolor
AAAAAAAAAAGAAAATACAGTATTAATACATTCCTTGGAGAAAGAAGTTAGGCTGGTACATTTTACTCTGCTTTTACTAAAGAGATGCCCATGCATGCGGCTTCTGTGGCTTTGGTGCTAATTGGTAACTTCAATAACTCACCCATATGTCTAGAAGAGAGAATAAAGACAGAGATGCTGTATATGTAAATATGTGCATTTAAGAAGTTTGAGAGGTGGTGGGCTTTTTTTTCTTAAATTCTTATCGTTTACTTAGTATCCAACTAACTAATTTCCTCTTTTGTTGGCAGAAAATAGAATTTTTCTTCCCATTTCACTTGCCAGATTATGTAAGTGCAGGTTAGTGATGCAGTGTGTGTGGTGGGGAGGGTGTTGCTATTGTAAGAAAGTCTTTTCCATCAATCCTTTATGTACTGCCTGTACAGGGAGTTTGAGTCCCAGCCATAATGCAAATAATTTGCCACGTAGCATTTCCCGGATGGCTTATGGAAAGCAATTCTGGAGGATTTCCAAACTTAAATAATTGAAAGATACTGCTTGGTATGCCTGCAGCTTTCTAGAGCTGGAACGCAAAACTGGCGGTGGAATAAACACACTCCTCGAAGAGGCTGAAGATTCTGCAGAGCAGCAGACGGGGAAGAAGAATTTTCCCGAAA
>NW_010219412.1:0-654 GCF_000695765.1 Mesitornis unicolor
AAGAGTGTCTCCTTTTCCCAGTCCCTCTCATTTCTGTCCTTCCTGAGTTTTCAAATTCAGCATCCGTAGGTTACAAAGCTGGCTGCTTGCTTGTTCTGCTCCTCTGCTTGCAGGACACCTAATAATAGCACTTACCTGGAACATTCAGTTCTCCAGGAACTGCACAAACCCTGATCACCACACTGGGCTTGCAAAGGAGCTGAATATTCAGCGCCAGTTTATCAGAAGGACTAGGAAGGCTGACAGCTCCCCCTTCTGCTCTGCCCCCCAGCCCCTGCTTTACGTTCCCACATGGGGAGTCATGCTTGTCCCCAGCTCCTTCACCCCATGCTCTTGGGACTGTGTGTGTTACCCAGGACCAGGGACATTTCTGGCTAGAAGTCCAATGCTGTGATCTTGCATCCAATCCTAACCACAGTACCCAGACCCACAGCACACCCAGGAGTTTTTTTGTCATATATTCCATATTGAGCCTAGCCCCACATCACAGCTGTGATGCTCAAAATCTTATTAAGAGTAATTTTATGGAAAAGCAAAAGGAAAATCAGGTGAGTGGCTAATGGCCATGCAGGATCAGAGGCAGGGCTAGAGCTGTCCTCAGGAACTCCAGAAGGTTTCCAAATTACGCATATTGTTCTGGGACAGGATGCAGAC
>NW_010219413.1:0-655 GCF_000695765.1 Mesitornis unicolor
GAGAGGACAATTTTAAAATTACTGCCTTTGTGCCAAATGTTCAGCATCTTAAGCCTGGCATGATCCTGTTTATTGGAGGAAGAATGCAATTACTGGTGAAAAAGTAAAATAAAATTTATATTAGATATTTGTTAACTTATTAAAGCAGAACTACGGTACACAAATGAAAGTAAAGCAGAATAAAATAATCAGCATCTATGCTTCTCTCTCTGGGAAAGGCTGGCAACAGATTGTCAAGGCAGAATTCAGTTATTTTCCATTATTCTCCCTATCTCCAAGATTTTCCTTCTTTTCATCTATCCATTTCAGAAATATTTCAAGGGCACTGAATGAGAAATTTGCACATTCAGCCATGATTCCTGTCAGGAGGGATATCACAATGGGAGACAAAATTGAGCAAGGTTATCTCTCCACGGGAGTGAAATTGTCTGCAGTTCTCCAGGTTTGATGAGGAAAAGCTGGATGGAACACATGATTCTCAACTAATGATATATGCAACATGCTAAAAACTATAAGGTCTGAATGTGCCCTGGAGCATAGTGTGTACCAGGATGGATGATTTACACTTTCTTGGAACTTAGACATGCAATTAACTCAGCTATTAAGCTCAAGAGAAGCAAAATCTTTCCTTAATAAACAGTTAAGTCAGCAGTTT
>NW_010219414.1:0-653 GCF_000695765.1 Mesitornis unicolor
TAAATTATTCCCTGCCCAACTCTCCAGCCTAACAGTCTTAGAAGGAAATAATTAACTAGCTTGTTTGATAGTCTGCTAGGAATAGCCAAAAAGGACCATTTCAAACTAGGACCAAGTTTGTAGCTGAGTTTAGCCCTGACATTAGACCTTTTGTACTGAGTCAGCTGAAAAATGTGATCCAAGGAAGGTGCTCTACACCCAAAAAAGACTTGAATTCAAATATATGACAGTAGGTCCAAGTTCTGTGCCAACATGCTGGAAAACCATGCAGTACAGCAGGGCAACAACTAACTCCTCTGACCCAAGCTTAAAAGAAAGAAAAAAGTATCTTTTAGGCTATTTCCACAACTTCCTTCCCACAAAGTCTGTGGAGTCACTGAAGAATTTCCCACTGACATTGGTGGGACCTAGATCAGACTCTGAGTGTTATTGCTTTTCAAGGAGGTTGTAATTTAAAGGCAATTAATTTCCAAAATTAATGGATTTAGAAGTAATTTCCCTCTTCTGCCTGTCTCTTAAAATAGAGTAATCCTATGGACATATGTGTTTTTATTTCCTACCAGAATCACCACAATGGATTAGACTCCATTAGGCTAATTAGTAGATTAGCCTTCTACTGTACATGGCATTTCACAGAATCACAGAATCACAGA
>NW_010219415.1:0-656 GCF_000695765.1 Mesitornis unicolor
TTTTTTTTTAAATTGTACCTAAGGGCACAGAGAGGTAGCCAGCCAAACCTTCTTATGGAGAGGATAAAGTACTAGCCATGGGATTGAGGCGGGAAGAGATCTTCTCTTCATCTAGCACCCCATTATGTGTCAACCCCATGGCTTGAAGGACAATCCCCAAGGAAATCACATCCAGAACCCGCATGGTGGATCAGATCTTAAACCACAAGTTATTATGCCTGAGCAGGTACAAGGCAGATCAGTCACACCTCAAGTTCTTTACTGGTTTTGCATCTGTTGGAAGCAGATAACAAGGAGTAGAAAGTCATTGTGCTCCTTCTACAAGGTTTCTGGCTCAAAATGTGTTTGCTCATGCACAGGATTTTGGTGAAGAGAATGTGTGCATAGATGTGTTTATGATCGGTCTCAGAAGACTAATAAGGTGCACATCCCTCACACGGAGATACTGACTGTATAAATGCAGTAATGTTTGCTAAGTGCTCCAAGATGACTTCTCAAGTGATCATTATTACAGCAAATAACTCCAGCTTCAAAGCATCTGTACCATCAGAGTAACACCTGCGAGCAGATGAAGGATGAGGGCTGTCAGATGGCCGTTCCAGTCCCTGATCTGATTGCTGAGCCTCGTATTTCTTCTCAAGCTTTAGCCCTGTTTT
>NW_010219416.1:0-649 GCF_000695765.1 Mesitornis unicolor
GCAGTTCTAACTCCAATGAATGGTAAAGTGCAGAATGGGGAAAGTAAAGCAGGTAACAGATGTCAACTGAGTGACATCCAGAATAATGAAGAAGCGGAGAGACAGCTCACTTGCATCACTCCAGCGGTCTGAGACACGCAAAGAAGTGAATCTGGACCTTTAGACAGCATTTGTTTTGCATTGGTTTGTCTGCTGGGAGTTTTCTGATTGACCCTACCCAGAATGATTTAAAGCTATTCAGAGCTGTTCCTCCTCGATCCTGAACCAAAAGTGATTTAACCATGTAAGTGATTTCACCATGCACTGTGTTTGCAAGTCAAAATGACTGAAAGATGGCCGTTTTGTAGAAACAAAATCTCTTGCTTATGGTAGAACCAGTACTTGAACACATCAGTTGTGGCAGCTGAAGCAGCATATAGCAGATAATTATGCATAATTCTGATTCCAGTATCTTGTTTTAATTCATAACCGCTTTTTTAAGAATATTACATGATGCAGTACAGAAGCTTACACTAAGACAGAAAAACAGGGTTTATTCTGACCGTCTTAACCACTCTAGCACTACGCTTCCATATGGCTATTCGTATCACTTCAGACTTCAGTAGAAACATTCTAATGGTGCCTCTCCGTTTCCTTCAGTGGCCAGCGG
>NW_010219417.1:0-658 GCF_000695765.1 Mesitornis unicolor
CCAATTAAAACCAGCGAATTATTTCATTTTAATTAAA
Source organism: Mesitornis unicolor (assembly GCF_000695765.1). Lineage (NCBI taxonomy): Eukaryota > Metazoa > Chordata > Aves > Mesitornithiformes > Mesitornithidae > Mesitornis > Mesitornis unicolor. Next base: position 38 of record NW_010219417.1, read on the forward strand.
ATTAAACCATTTCAGCCCCGTTAAACGGCAAAACCCCGAGGTTTTCGTAGAAATCCAACGTTTTTTTCAAGCCCGGCTCCGTCCTGAGGGGGGAAAAAGCCCAAAAAGAGAGGGGAAAAAAGGGTTAATTTTTGAATTTAATTAAGATTTTGAGTTAATTCTTAATTAATACGAGGTAATTGCTTAATTAATGAGGGAATCGTTTAATTAATGAGGGAATTTTTTAAGTCATTCCCCCGTTTTCCTTTCATTTTCCTCCCCTTTTCCCTTTTGCTTTCTCCCCATTTTCCCCTCCGTTCCGCCTTAAAATTCCAATTAACCCCTTCCTTAATTAAAACATCTGCTTCGATTAATTAAAACCTTAACTTTAATTAACTTTAATTACTGTAATTAAAGGGTTTTAACGCGGTGAGAAAGGGCGGGAGATGGAGGACGCCGTGAGGGGGAGGAAGCGGCGGCGGCGCCACACACCCTGAGGTAAAAAATCCCACTGAATTTTCACTGAAATGCCTCAAAACCAATTAATTAAGATAAAAACTCCTCTTAATTAATTAATTAGCCATTAAAATAATTCAATTAGAGCTTTTTAATGGGTGTTTATGGAGCACAAAGCCCCCCCCC
>NW_010219418.1:0-657 GCF_000695765.1 Mesitornis unicolor
GCACGTTGCTGGCTCGTGGTCATCCTGCTGTTGTCCTGTGTTCATGCACAGTGAAGTGACCTGGATTGCAGCTAATGGAGTGACTTCCCCAAATTCTTGCCATATGAACATTTGCCCTTGGAGAGGAGAAGAAGTAGGGTACAAGAGACTGGGTAGGAAGAAGGCAGAACCACAGTTTTAGGCATTGCTGTGATTTTGTTGGCTAGAAGTGTTCATTGAATCGTGGTGTGAGATTAGAAAATGAAGGCAGGGTTCCAGATATCTGATGTCTTGGAGAGCTCTACGTGGGCTTGTGAGAAACACTGAATGAGCAAAAGCATGTCCTGCCCACCTCGCATCCTCCAGTGTTTGGCTTGATGAGCCTGGGTGTGATTTTACTCGGTACTCCACATTAATATTCTGTTTGGAGTGACAGCACATATTCTGTGTTACATTAGGAGGCTCGCATGGTTGTGGTGACTGGAGTTTGCTCACCTACCCGCAGAGCTTGGGAAATTAATGAGAGGCAGCAGGCTGTGAAATGAAAATCTTCTGAAGAGCCTTCTGAATGCCTTCTCTTGACTGATACCTGTTTCTTCTGCACTAGAGAATGATTGCAGTGCTTAATGACGGTGTTGGGATTTTCATGTGTAACTGCACTATTGAACAGCTTATTTG
>NW_010219419.1:0-657 GCF_000695765.1 Mesitornis unicolor
TACATCCCTTAAGAAATGTCACACTGTGTTTTCATTCATTCCAATAGCAGATGCAACACAGGGCAGGGCTGGGTGAAGGAATTGCCTTCCTCTGCCCTCTAAATTCTGTTTGTCAGTGCCTGTGCTCCGTGCATTTGACCCCATCTGAGTGGGTGGTGAGGGAGGACTCCCCATGGTGCTGATGGAGTTCACTGGTGTCAGCTCCTGCCCACTTGCATTGCTGAAGGCAGACTGCTGTCGTGAAAACAGGCATGGGAAAAACCTCCAAAAATGCTCCCATAAAGCCCTGGTTTGGAGAAAACTCAGCTATGACATCGCCTCTGCAGAAGCCCAGGCCAGAGAGAGAGCTGAGGCTTGGGTTGGTCCCAAATGGACCATCCAGGTGGCTGCAGTGTTGGCTCTCAGGCATCTTCAGCTGCCTGCATGTCTGATATCTGATGATCTTGAAGGTTTTTCACAACCAAAGCCATTCTATGAGTCTATGATATTACCTCCTAGGTACTTGACCAAGCAGTTTGCGCAGCAGAGAAGCCAGGCCAGGTTTCCATCGGAAGTCAGACCAGGTTTCCATCGAAAGTGTCTGTCTTCTCCTGCACCTCCAGTGACAGACATCTGACTACCCCAGGTGCTGCTGACAGTGTGACTGAGAAGGTCCTT
>NW_010219420.1:0-658 GCF_000695765.1 Mesitornis unicolor
AGAATTGTATGTTTTCACCAAAATTTACTTTTTGATCCTTTAGGACTTTTTGGCTGAGGACCACTTGCTTTGACTGAGATGCAAGGATTATTTTGCTTGTCAAGAGCAACAAAATAAAGTGCTGTCTAGATGTGATTTTCACGGAGGAGTCATTTTGGTTTCACTCTACTGCTGGCCAGTGGTGTTCCTTTTAGCGCAGAGGTTTTGCGTGTGATTGCACATCTGTGGTTTCTGTTAAAAGCGCTGCACGCTGCTACAGCTGAGACAGAGATCCCACTTCTGCATGTAAAAATGAATTGCATTGTGTTGTTAAAGCTGTAAATGTTCTCTTGCGCGACTGTAACTTATGTCATCCTCCTTCTTAATATTGTAGAAGGCTTTTACTGCCTGGCAAATTTTTCCCGCTGTTCTGTACTCTAAGGCAAAATTATGTTTCGCGGAGGATACGTTCATTTTCCCTGCCTCTGAAGTTGAGCCTTGCTCTGATTTAGTTATGCTGGGATTATGGAGGGGCTGCTGCGATTGCAGATGACACTCGCTGCTCTGCTGCAGTTTCTCAGAGACGCTAATGCTGACTGTGTGTCTGCAACCTGGCAGCCGAGCCCCATCAATCACGCTGAGCAAAGCTTATGCTCAAGTGAGGATAAAAAGGCGAGAG
>NW_010219421.1:0-655 GCF_000695765.1 Mesitornis unicolor
GTCCAGATTGCTTAATTGCTCCCTAAAAAAATGCATAGTATGCTACTTCAGGAAAATGAACAAAATGTTAATAGCAACTGGCTTTACTTGCTTCTAGATGTTGCCTTCAAATTAAGGAGTGTAGACCTGACTGTGAGGGCAACAACCTGTCTGCTTGTCTTGGAAAACAATAGTTGCAGTAGTCTGTAGTGTTCCTAGTGATGGGATGGCTTACAGCCCTGAGGTACATACTTTAATCCTGAATCTCAGTCTGTGCTTTAACCTGAAGCTGAACTTAAGTCTGAAAAAACCCAAACTCTTTAAACCACCCTAATGCTGCATATGTGATGAGAGCAGCTAGTAGCCTCTCAAAGCCAAAATACTAGCAAGGGGTGAAGCTTCTCTCTGTCACATCTGCTACAGCTGTTACTACACCAGTTCAATGCCCTGTCCTTATGGGAACACTGCTTAGATGGAACTTGCTGTATGCTTCTGAAGGGCCTCTTAGGGTGTGAAATAACCTGTCTTAAAGTCTGTCTGCATAGATCACCTTGCTTTTCCAGTGAGCTTGAGTGATGTGATGTGTTCCTTGAAAGAAATACGCTGCGGTGCAGGTGTTGCTCAAGGTCAGAGAAGCCTTATCCCCCTTGTTGCCCGTAGAACAAAGAACACAAAC
>NW_010219422.1:0-658 GCF_000695765.1 Mesitornis unicolor
AAAGAATTCAAACACTTTCAAATTAGTTGATGCCACTGCCTACAATCTGAATGATCTGTTATTTGAGCATTTGATCATTGATCAAAATTTTTATTGATCAAAATATAAGTTTTTATTTAGGCAAGTAAGATCACACAAAGTGAAAAAGCAGAACACAAAGTCCTAGGTTGATTTCTGCTCAAAACTTCAAAAAAAAATTAGGACATGAACAGAGTCTTAATAGCAGAATTGAGTCTAGATCTTGTAAATAGAGTTTTCATATTTTTCAGTTAGACAAAATTTGAAATAAAACAGTTCCTCTAAAAGTAATATATAATATTAAGCTTTAAATATAAATAAAAACTAAAAATATTTCACGTGAGATGTCTACTTTGAAATAAAGTATTTAAATTTCAAAATCTCATTCCTGAAAATGGTAACAATTAAATGGTAAAAATTATTTTTCATGGAAAATATGTATTTTGGATGCTAGTCTCTTAAAGTATCCAAACATTAACCTCCGATCTTATCTGAGCTTACCCTCAACCATAAGACATAAACAGGCATTTCTGGGGAGGCAGTCTGTAAGTACGTTGATGGTATCAGCAATCTTGAACACCACATAAATGCTCTCTCAGGTAGTTGCTGGTAACTCAACCAGAGGGGTGACTCACATCAC
>NW_010219423.1:0-659 GCF_000695765.1 Mesitornis unicolor
ATATATATATGTATGTCTGTGTATATGTATATATATTTATACACAAAGTCTACCCAGGGATGCTTAAAACTCCACAGTGGGTTTATGCCCTCCAGTCAATCTGCACTCTAGGTTGCAGTTCTGTTTCCTACATACAGCCAAATTTGGACTAAATTTTCCTTATGAAGTATTTCTCCACTATTTATTTCATCGGAAAACATCCTGTATGTTTGAGCAGAACGTAGATGTAAGCAAGATTACCTGACAATTTTACCTTTACTATAAAAAGTAAGTAAATTCTGCTGCTCAGCCCAGTAACTTCACTTTTATGGCCTGTAATCATATTATAATTATCAAAACTCAACAGTATTTAATATGAAAGGTCACCACTACCAACTCCTTCTGACAAATCATTAGTATCTCACCAAAACCTGCATATTGCTCCATTGCAGAAGCCAGAACAAGCTCCTAAAATTATCTGAAGTAGCAAGGAGGACAAAATCTCTAAGGAAAGGTCTGGTTTATAAAGATTGAGAGCAGCACCAAAGCAGATTAACTACTGAGTTCTTAAGCTTGACAGGTATCTACAACAGGCAGAGAAGAGGACATCAACACGGATAAATAAGGTGTTATTTTGGGAAGGTCAGAGCGTGTGGAAGCTTTGTAGCTTGCTAAAAAAA
>NW_010219424.1:0-645 GCF_000695765.1 Mesitornis unicolor
CCACCAGGACCCCCAGGTCCCTTTCCCCTAACATAGATCTAAATGCTTCAAATCTCAGTAGTGAAGATGCAGTGTCTGGGCTATAATACCAGAATACATTAGTAGCTGAAAGTACCACTGCATCTTGGAGAAATGCTCCAAGGAGTGCTCTCAGCTGTGGTCTAGCCAGTAAAAAGTGAATTTAGTCTCCTCCAGTTACATGGGTAGTTTACTGAGAACTGTACTCTCAGGCTGCTTCCTTGGTGCTCTGAGGCTGTTTGGTGATAACCTTCTTTGCAGACAATGTTTGCACTGATTTCAGTGAGAGTTTGTCTAGCTTTCAGGCTCCTGGATCAAATGATTTTCAAAGTACTCAAACAAGCCGTTTCCACTGGAAGTTCCTTTCAGCAGAACAATATTTAAACTTCTGCACACACTCATGCATATACTCGTACCCTACCAGCCACCGCCCTCTGCTAATGCTACTCCAATGCTGAATATTCTGTTATTTTAGCTCTGCTCTATGTCAGTTTGATGACAACAGTCTGTTGACTTAGTTGCAAAGAGAAGGAGAAGGAAGTGGGAGGTGACATTCAGAGTTATGAAGTTTTGTCTTCCTAAGTAACCATTATGAGTGATGGAGACTTGCTTTCCTGGAGATGGCTG
>NW_010219425.1:0-660 GCF_000695765.1 Mesitornis unicolor
AAAAAAAAAAACCAACAAACCAAGCAATCAAGAAAACCTTCCTTCAAACCAGAATACATCAGGCTGATCTTCATGTAAAGCTGGCACGGTACCTGGCCCCGAGCACTTGAAACATCACAGCCTTGTGCAGGGAGCAATACAGTTAATGGTTTTACCTTCAAGTAATTGGTTGCTTAGCTACAGACATTTGTCTTGCTGGGGGCCTATTGCTCAGCCAGAAATCAAGCTGATCTTTAAATATGAAATCAATGCATTCACTAGTTATTTCTGGGGCCCTTTTTGCACTGGATAACTATAAAAATACACAAGAGAAAATCCTGAAGGGATGGGGAAGAAAAGCAAGAATTTTATTTGTATAGACATTTCCTTCTCTATCCTCCCTTTTTTTTGGGTGGACAAGATTGAAGAGATTTTTGTGAAACATCACACCTACCAATTATACTGATGTAAATTCAGAAATATTTATTTCAAGCAGTGATGAGAATCTAGGTCAATTTTAAATCCTCTGTATTTCTACCAGTGTATGAGATCATTCAGCCATTAGTTTTCTCACATCTATTCTCTTGTCATGACTGCGTTGCAATATAGTGCTGCTGTAAGTATTACTTCAAGATACCTCAGAAGAAATGGTCAGAGCTACAACATGAGTATACAAAGCAT
>NW_010219426.1:0-654 GCF_000695765.1 Mesitornis unicolor
AATCTGAACAAGGCTTCTGTGTGATATTTACATTCAACTGGAATATACTGAAATTTAAAGGAGGGGAGGCTTAAAGCAAATAAGATCTATCTGTGACTGTAAAAAATAATTTGTCTATCTCTCTTCTCATTACTGTACGAAGCATGAGAGGTACTGTTGTATCACAATACCACATTCTGGAGTTGGTCATAGCAACAATTTCAGAATTATTTTAATTATTAAAAATTATGTCAGCAAACATGTAAGCTGAAAATGCTTTAGGTTGTAAGAAATAGAGCTTTGTGTTTATTACTTGTTTTTCTTGTTAGGAGAGAAGCTTTTAAAGCTGCTTGCAGTGTTAATTGTGCATTTCTTTCCTGTCTTGCAGAGAATGACATAAAATCACTGATGTGTTTGTTTTAGTTTTCAAAAGCTAATGTAAGGGAATAAAACCTACTTAGCATGAAGTCAATCCTGCTTACTGTAAAACACTTTTACTGTTAAAATGTTATGATGCATTCCTTCTGTATAGGAACAAAAACATAAAGGGGAAGTTAAGGAAGAAATCAAGATCCATTTAAATCCTCTGAATTAAAAAGAAACACAATTTATATTATATACGTACTAGCCCAATGTAAGCTATTACATTCCTGTGTAACCTCATCTAGGTGTTCC
>NW_010219427.1:0-660 GCF_000695765.1 Mesitornis unicolor
GCTGTTGAAAGATGTTTATTTAGTGTTGTGATGATGACTGCTGTGCCTTTTCTCACAGCTTTGACCTCTAACTAAGAGCCCATAAAAACCTTTTCTACCTGCTGAGGACAAATCCCAGGAGGTAAAAGTGTGGTGATGGTGATGTAAACCCATATTGCTTGTTTGTATTTGTATGTGATGATTCCAAAAGTTTATAAAACTTCTGTTAATCACAGGATTTGTAAATTACCAGAATTTTGGTGGGCTTTAAAAACCCATGATTTCTTTTCCTACAGGTTGGCTTGTGGACACAACTGGCAGCTATACCGCATCATTCCTCCTGTGTGGATTTTCTATGATATTTAGTTCAACGTTACTGTGCTTTGCAAGACTAGCAAAGAAAATCAGAAGACCGCACTTGCGGTCACTCAGCAGTGACAGCGACACCAAGCAGCACATCTGGACAAATGGAGCAATAGCTTATTCTGTCACAGCAGAATTAGACCAAAAGGATATTGAATTTTTGGCTGCGGATACAAAGAGCTACAGCTACAGATGACAAGCGCTGTCGTGATTCAGCACTGCACAGCTGTGACTGAGACCAAGGTGGCTCTGTAGTGTTCTGCTGTTGACAATATTGCTCCTGTGAAAACAAGGCATCTCTCAATTAGATTTTTTTTT
>NW_010219428.1:0-660 GCF_000695765.1 Mesitornis unicolor
AGGTCCTATCCTGAGGCAAGTATAATAATCAACTTTCCTGTGCTTGAATTTGCACATCTTTTCCAAGGAAAACTGAAAGCACATCTTCACTGATCCTTTCCTTAGAGATAGCTGTGTATGCTTCTCTAAAACTAGAGTTTCCAGCTCAGCACAGTACAATGACTGCATAGTAACCAAAAAATGTCTATGGTGAATGCTGCCTTGTAGGACAGAGAAAACTTAATCAGCTTTATATAAAACCAGTAAAGCAATCTTAGGCACAGCAAGAGAGGGTCCCCTCAACAAGTTAAATAATTACACACAGATCTCTGAGCTGCTGTCACCAATTGGCTTTTAGAACCTGTCGGCTAACTTAAAACTCTGCAAAATGCTGCAGCATTTAAAACTAAAAAAAAAAAAAATTACTGCTCTTGCAAATCCATAGAAAAATAAGAAATATAATCTCTGAACTCAGGAAAAAAATTGGCAAGAAGCATGCTTCATCATGAGGGCATAACTTTTAGGCTCAGTAGGAAAACACAAAGATAAAGAAAGTCATATAACCAAAAGCATATTCCTCATTACAAATAGCCATCAGGTATGGATCTCAGCTTATTAATTGCTAGGATTTGCAGATCCACTAAAAATGCTTGCCAAAGTCTGAATTTCCTGGTTTCAATT
>NW_010219429.1:0-655 GCF_000695765.1 Mesitornis unicolor
GTCATGAACACGGGTGTGTTCCACTTCGGACCGCTGCTCTGTGGGAAGTCGAGAGACTGGTACGTGCTCCCAGCTCCGAGTGAGCAGCCTGATGTGCCTGTGTGGAGTGAGGTGTTGGGATGGGATCCCCAGGGCCTTCTGCGTTCACAGACCCGCTGGGAGACGCGCTGTCCCACTGGCACGATTCAAGGCAGGCCCAAACCTGGGAGATCCATGGGGCTGAAGGACCACAGATGTGAACTTGAGCGGATAACAGGCACATGAGTCCTGGGGGAGCTGAGGAGAGGTGGAGGTCAGAAGGTGGCCAGAGCCACGTGCTGCTTCCAGCCTGAAGGTGACTCGGGGCAACTTGTGTCCCCCCTCCACATCTCAGCTTCACCACCTCTGAAATGAACTTTATGGTGCTTTTTTAAAGTGCTCTGAGCCCTACAGGTAGAGCGAACAAGCAATTATTCTGATAGCTCTGTAAACCGTTAATCTGTGACATTAGTGAGACTTTGATTAGACCTGCCAATATGTGGGGGCACGAGGAGGGAACCTGCAAAGGAGTAAGAATGGGAATTGCGTTTTCCTGATCCTCACTGCTGGATAAAGTCTGCCTAAAACAGTTGTCATCAGAGCTGCTGGCGTGTTTCTATTTTTAAAATTGCTCTTT
>NW_010219430.1:0-659 GCF_000695765.1 Mesitornis unicolor
CCTGAGCCCCCTTTTCTCCAGGCTGAACAGGCTCAGTTGCTCCTCCTAAGTCCTGTGCTCCATACCCATCACCATCTTTGTTGCCCTTCTGTGCAGCTGCTGCTGTACTTGAAGGTCTGTGGTGTCGTGAGGGCCCCAGAAGTGGACACAGCACTGGAGGGGTGGCCTCAGCAGCGTGGAGAGTTTTCTGATTTGCTGAGCTTTGCTAAGCTGCGTTCACCTGCGTTCACCTCCCCGGTTCGCCAGGAGTGCTGAGAAGTGGTGGAAAGTGTCTTGGTGAGCTCTTCTGTCCGCTCCCTCAGTACCCTTGTGTGGATCCATGGGGCCCCTGGACCTGTGTGTGCCTAAGTGGTGTAGGAGGTCGCCAAGCGTTGGCCTTGTGTTCTGGGGGCTTCCTTCTGCTGTGAGGGTCCAGCATGAGCGGGAGAAGCGTGGGGCTGAAGGACCATGGTGTGTCCCATGGAGTGGCCAGCTGCGTGCGGAGGGTTTGAAGAGGACGGGGTGCAGGAGGGAGGGTGATCCCTGCTTGCCTGCAGAGACCCTGTCTCTGCGTGTCGGGTACGCGCGTGATGACGACCTCTTTTCTGCTTTCTTGTTTGTCTGTGCAAAAAGCTTTTATTTCCAGCAAGGAAGTGAATAAATAAATAAATAAATAAATA
>NW_010219431.1:0-661 GCF_000695765.1 Mesitornis unicolor
AACTTGGGCACCCTGGGGGGGTCCTGGGCACCCGATTTCCTTGTACACCCATGGATCCTGGGCACCCATGGGTGCTCCCACGCACCCGATTTCCTTGTACGCCCATGGGTGCTCCCAGGCACTGAACTCTCGTGCACCCCGGGTCCCTCCCACGGCTGCTCTGAGCTCTTGAGCACCCCAGATCACTCCCATGCACCCAAATCCCTCGCACACCCATGGGTGCTCCCGTGCCATGAGCTCCCTTGCACCCATGGGTGCTCCCGTGCTCCTCCCCCCCAGGAGAAGGACACCCCCTCCTCGGAGTTCACCCTGGAGAACCTGGAGCTCACCACCCTCAACCTCTTCTTCGCCGGCACCGAGACCGTGAGCTCCACGCTGCGCTTCGGCCTCCTCCTCCTCATGCGGCACCCGGAGGTGGAGGGTGAGCACCCAGCACCCATGGGTGCTGCTGGGGGCATCCCGGGCAGCGTGGGGGGCACCCAGAGGGGATCCCGTGCACCCAAATCCCTCGCACCCCCATGCACCGAGCTCTTGTGCACCCCAGGGTGATCCCACGCACCCAATTCACTTGGGTACCCTGGGGTGCTTCTGGGCACCCAAATCCTTCGCGCACCCATGGGTGCTCCCATGCACCCAACTCCCTTGCACACCCATGGGTGCT
>NW_010219432.1:0-660 GCF_000695765.1 Mesitornis unicolor
GTCTCTTCCAACCTTGATGATGCTGTGATTCCCATCCAGAGGGGATGGGGTGGTGTAGAAGGGTTAGGACCATCTTGCTGTGCTCCAGACACCTCCAACGTTGGGTTTTCCTGTCCTTCCCAGGCACATCTGGGTGCTGCCCTTCCTCTTCTCACCTCTCCTGGGCTTTTTCACCCTTTCTTTTGGCTTTGACCCTTGGGATGGGTTGTATCTTACTTGCTTCTCCATCGGTATCATCTAGCAGGGAGGAGGCCCCAGCTATCAGCTCTCTGCTAAGAGGAAGAAGGGTAAATAACTCAACCCTTGATTTTCCTGCCTGATAAAAGCATCCTATCTCCGTTTGCATCCTCCTCTGCTGCAGCAGCAGCACATCATTGCCACCCTCATCGCCGCCAAAGGCTTTGCTGGCAGCTGGGGCAGCGAGTGCTTCGGTTTCCATTTAAACTGATTAAACCCATCGACAGTGTTAAATGAGTTTAATCTCCTTAATTTGCCCTGTGAGCTCGTGGGCTGTTAACACAGATCCAGCAGCCTGTTGTACGCGTGTGTAAGGAGCCAGAGGTGGGATGCGGTCCCGTGAATTTGATTTTCAGGGCTCTGGTTTTGGAGATGCTTCTGCTTGAAGCTTGCAGCGTTTGAGCTTAGGGAGGAATCAGCCTG
>NW_010219433.1:0-656 GCF_000695765.1 Mesitornis unicolor
CACTCCCTTGATCATCTTTGTAGCCCTTTCAAGACAAATTTCAGGAGAATAACTTTTCTAGACAGCGATGGTTGGAAAGGGTGAGGCAGATTTGTGTGCTGTGAGCTTCAGTACTGGGGAGAAAACAGGACCACGTGGGAGGGTACAGTCCCCAGCAACAGCAATAACGTGGGAAGCTTTGAGCTTTTTCTCATCAACTTTTCTCTTTGGCTTACCTTAGGGCTGGGCTTCAACATTGTTGGTGGGACAGATCAGCAGTATATTTCCAATGACAACAGCATCTATGTCAGCCGGATCAAAAAGGATGGGGCAGCTTACCTTGATGGCCGGTTACAAGAAGGAGATAAAATTTTAGCGGTAAGCCCTTTCTTCTGTCGCCCCGTGTGTTCTTGAAGTGCTGTGATCCGTGATGTGATGTGAGATGCAGGTTTGCTGTCGCCGTGCACAGAGAGGAAGGATGTGGCGAATGCAAGTGGATGATGCTGAGCAAACTCCACGGAGGGGCTTTTCTTGTCTCGTCTCGGAAGCACTCTTTGCTGCTGCGTTTGTATTTCCTCTGTGACTTGGCTTCCCAAGGTTTTACAATCCATCAGAGCTCTTGCCCACAGTAGATCATCGTTTGCACACGTGTAAATAAAGGAATCGTTCTCACACCT
>NW_010219434.1:0-660 GCF_000695765.1 Mesitornis unicolor
TACAGGGTACTGATTAAGATAACCCTGCACAAATCAAGGCTGATACAGCTAAATTGCTGCTTACATTTTTTAAAAATGATCGTGTCATTCTGTCAGAAGGCAGAAATGCAAGGCAGCTCAGCAAGGAGCTTACCTGTTTACTGAAGGCTGTGTTATGGTCACAACAGCCAAATAACCAAAGATTCTGGTTGCACGTGGAATTGCTTAAATATTACAGAACATAATCGTGTTTTGTGGGAATAGAAGGCATTTTGTCAGAAACTGATTCAGTAAATACAGGAAGAAACTGCAGACAATACTGGTAAAGAGCATCAAGCAGATACAGGTTTGGAGTTCAATGAAGGGAAAATGGCCCTCACTTTCTACACTTGGAGGGCATGCAGTTGATTGAGACACAGTTTAAAAGGGTCTTCAGAGAAGCAAAAGGAGTGGCCTGAAAGGGGTAAAACATCGCATCATAACTAGAAACAACTAGCAGGATGTCGAGACAAGGAAGTTGGGATGAGCTGCAGGCAAAGGTTGGCCAGAGCAGGGGTGGGGGCTTGGGAAGAGTATCAACCTGCTCTCCTAGGTGTCACTGCCCGTTACACGGAAAGCTTTGAAACCGAGGACTTACTGAAATGACTTCTGAAATTCCATCCTCTTAAAACTGTAGGAAGT
>NW_010219435.1:0-660 GCF_000695765.1 Mesitornis unicolor
TTTCAGGCTGTTAATCCTTAAACCATAACACAGTTTGGCTTAGGAGTGTTTAGAAGTGATTTCTCTCAAGGTACATTATTACATTTTTTTATGTACCATTGCTTATTCTTAGGAGAGCATTAGTATTTCTCTGCTTTCCGGGAAAAAGAAAAAACACTCAAAAGTATGTGTGTTTTGGATTGTTTATGTTCCTTTTCTTTCTTTCACCTATGGGAATATAGGAAAAAGTAGCTTGAAGAAGTAGGGCTTGCTTTAATCATGTAAAAGCATGCCTGGCACATTTATATATAACCACATGGGTTAGATCCATGATTTAGCCCTGGGCCCAGTGGCTGTGACTGCTGATGGGTCTCCAGATGAGATTTCTCTATGTATATTCCGCATGGAGCTTTCTTACCAACCCAAGTCTAGACTCCATTTAAATATGAGGAAAGATTTCTTAACATTATTATAATGACATTCCTCTAATTCACCACCCATTGCACCAAGTCCTTCTGCTTCCTTTGGAAAAGGCCCTTTCAAAAAGTGGCTCACTTCTTTGTGGTTAGGGCCGGTGAAGCAATGTCTTCTGTAGCCAGTTCACATTTTTTGCTTGGAAAGTGAGTTCTTTTAGCATGGAAACTTATCCCTGCAGAGGTCTGAGATGGCTTTCACAGGGGC
>NW_010219436.1:0-652 GCF_000695765.1 Mesitornis unicolor
TGCTGTGGGAGACTGTGTCAAAGGCTTTAAAGATTATAAATGCATTCATGTTACACAAATTTCTCTACATTCCCCTTCTTTCCAAAAGTCCCATGTCTCTGTACTTCAGATTCTTTGCAAGTGACTCAACAATGTGATTTATCTGTAGGGTTGTTCCAAGGAACCCTATTTAATCAGGCATGAAATATATGAGGTAGAGCTGATAGATATGAAATTACAGCCTTCATGAGATAAAGAACTGTTGAGGTCTCATTTCCAACAGATTCACATTTCCTAATTTATTAACTATTTAACTGGGATAGAAGAACATTTTCTGCTGTTTCTGCACATCCTTTATAATCTTCAACAGAGTGCTTTGGTGTCAGTATAAGAGGCTAGTTCCATTAGTTGCAGACTTCCTGTGATGCTATGCAAAATAGCCCTTGTTTGGGGTAATAAAAGCTATTAATGGTGAACTTACAACTCTTCAAGTTGTGTTTACTCTGCTGGCCTGCTACCTATATTTATGAAAGTTCACTAACATTAGACAGTGTAATAAAAATAATTACTAGAAGATACAGAGACACATTGCCAAGTCTTCCCAAAGCCTTGATGCCTCACAATATGATAAACTGCCTCCAGGGAAAAAGGAAAGGAAAGGAAAGGAAAGGAA
>NW_010219437.1:0-660 GCF_000695765.1 Mesitornis unicolor
CTCAGGACAGAGTTTGGCTCCACAGCCGCACATTTGCCTCAAAGCAGAAATATTTAGCTCTCAACTTTTATGGTTGTTTGAAGTGGTGCTTTTCTAGAAGTTGAGAGGAATTGGGAGCAGCTGTAAATGCGTTTGGATCTTGCCTCCTAAAAATAACCTCCTTTCTCTGTGCATCCTGACACTCAGCACAGAGATAATCACAAGCCATTCTTAGAAACAGCACTGAGCGATGAGCTACACCACATCACTTAGCACAGAAGAGTGCCTAAACATCACAGCCTGGGGCATGAAAGTAAAATCACAACGGAGGGGGAGTAGGGATGGGAAAGGTGATGCCAAATGCTGCACAGAAGTGGTTTAGTCATCCTGACAAGGCGAGATAACCAGCTGCTTGATATCCAAATGCTGATGTCCGTCAACATCATAACAACCAGTCCAGATCATCTGACTTTCTGGCATATGTGTGCAAATAAATCTGCATTAAATCAGGACACCACTGAAAATCTACTCAGCGATGCCAAATTACTGTGGTAAATGGAAACTGAGATGAATTAAATAAACCTGGGTCCAGGAATGAAGCCCTGGAGCACACAAGAATTGGTCATTGTAGAAACAGATAGGAAGTGGGCAGACAGAATCACAGAATATGAGGAGTTGGAA
>NW_010219438.1:0-661 GCF_000695765.1 Mesitornis unicolor
AATGCCTGCTTTACTGGATTGTAATCTGGAATTGTGCTCTGGTTTGTTTTCTTGCTGGAGTAGATTTTAGTCAGGCAGTTTGGGTTTGGACTCACATTTTCCAGCAACCCATTGGACATCAGACTTTACTGGGACTATCCTATTCACTTGCAGTCTGTGTCAGCAGCGTGGTCAGATCCTTTAGGAAATACCATTATGGGCTGTAATAATAAGTGGAAAAGATTTGGTTTCACAGCATTTAAGTAGAACTGCCTGTGATTGCTGTTTTACATGCAAAACACTGATTTTTAGTCCTCTTTACTGCATGAGCAGTCATTTGGACAAGATGCCTCTGTTTCTGTAGCATCAGGGCTGCCCAGTTCCCAGTGCCCCCTGCCCCTGGAGCAGCTCCTCGCACCTTGCCCTGGCTGATGGGTGCAGATGGGACTTTTGTGAATTTGGAGGCGACTGTTGCACCCTCCTTTTGTTCATGATGTGTGATGGACAGCGATGCTGCGTTCCCATCATGACCAAGTGATTCTTTATTAAAAAGGGCGTCAGAGCTTCTCGCAACTGGTTTATCTGAGAGCTGCAAGGCTTTTCCAAATGAATGGCCACAAGAGATGACAAACCTGCTTGGAGGAGACACGTTTTAGGAAGCGCAAGGTCTGGATTCTGAGTT
>NW_010219439.1:0-659 GCF_000695765.1 Mesitornis unicolor
AAAAAAAAAACCACAAAAAAAGTATTCTATAACTTTTCTCCAGACCATTGATAACAGCTTCTCCTTCATATTGTGTATTTGCAACAGCAACTGTTGCAAAGCAGTCCTCCTCACTTTATTGTGACAGCATATCTATGCTAGGACAGTCCCAACCCTGAAAATTCCATGCAATAGTACTGAGACAGGTGAGTACCACAAAGACAGATGTCCACAAAAATTCTGAAGCACAACCTGCCAACAGCAAAGCCACATGGCCTAAAAGATTTGATAAAATGTATAAGCACACTCTGTAGGAGGACAAATTTTGGATCATTTTATTTCCTGTTATTTTTCAGAACTGGAAGAATTTTGGAGAAGGGCAGCAAGGGTCGCCAAAGACATGTAACTTCAACATAAAGAGGAGGAAGGAAAGTAGTGGGGAGATTGGATCAGGAGCAACAGCTTATTGCTTCTTCCAGTAAAGGACCTAAGGAGCAGCAACTGCAGCTAATGAATTTCAAAGTGATTTAAGAAGGGAGTTGTTCATATAACAATCGTTGAGCTGCAGAACTCCCTTTTGCAAGATGTTGTAGCTGTGAGAAGTTCACACGGGTTCGAAGCAATGTTAGACAGCCTAATGAAGGAGAAATCCTTATGTGGAAAGGCTGAGGGAGCTGGGT
>NW_010219440.1:0-633 GCF_000695765.1 Mesitornis unicolor
CCCCACAAGTGGAAAGTCTTTAATAAATCCCGGAGAAACAATTAATTGCCCGAAGTCTCACCCAAGCCTAATTGCAACATTCTGCTGGGATCACCAGAAAACAGGCACCAAGTCCTGCTCTAAACCAGTCCTGCCACGTGAAGGGATAATACACGAGGTTATTTTTTTCCCCAAAATGAGTTGTTCGTTACCTTACTGCTTTGACTCACTATTCACAGAAGCAAAAACCAGATTTTATGTAACTAAACACCATGATATGCTTAAACCTGTTCAATACGATGACACA
This sequence comes from Mesitornis unicolor, assembly GCF_000695765.1. NCBI lineage: Eukaryota > Metazoa > Chordata > Aves > Mesitornithiformes > Mesitornithidae > Mesitornis > Mesitornis unicolor. The sequence continues at coordinate 287 of NW_010219440.1, forward strand.
CATAAAAATGTCAATGGTTCTTAGTAAATTACTGTTTACAGACTGCATCTAATTAAATGTGGCTCTCACCTAATTTCCTGTAACAGAGAATTTTGAAAAGTTACATTTGCGAGAACAGTATTTATTGCGAGCTATAACTTTTGTTCAATGTGAATAATAAAAGATGCATTATTTTTGTTATTTCCAATAAAGATGTCAAAACCATCAAGGCTCATTACGACAAGCTGCAAACAGGATATTGTAGGGGGCAACAACACGATCTGAACAGCAGCTAAACTGCATTGCTCTACTTCTGATAGGATCTCTCAAAAGACATCTGGTTTTAAGGGACTTTAGGGCAAATCTTG
>NW_010219441.1:0-661 GCF_000695765.1 Mesitornis unicolor
CGCAGCGCTGGCAGCAGAGGAGGCTCCTGGAGCGGCTGGGATGGGGTCGCTCGGTCCCGGAGCGGTGCCACTCGCAAAGCAGCGCTGGTTTTGCTCTGTGACCGCTGTGCAGTCCGTGGGGTTTGCTCAGTTACGGCCGAAGGGCTCGCTTCACAAAGTGCCTCTAATTCTCTTTTGTTTTACAAAGTAAACAACCTCTGATTAATTGGATCATAAAAGCTGTGCTATGCTCACGTTTTTCCACTTTATATGCTATTACTGGAAGGCTGTGAGATAAGCTTTGTTTGGAGATACTTAGAATAAATGATTTCAGCAGTAAGTCCCCAGATGTTGACTATGCACATGATTGCAATTTCGTGAAAAAATATATGGTGACCTTTTCCCCTTCAGATTTCAGTTAGCTGGAATGTGAACTAATTGCAGAAATGGGGAGAAAATAGGAGCATCGATGCTTTAAAATGTTTCCATGCAGCGTACCTGCTTGTTAACAGCTAATCCTGCAGTATTCCTGTTTCTCTTTGCCGCAGCGTGGTGATGGCGATGTGCAGATGTCAGGAGGGAGCAGAGTGGAGCGTTCAGACTGCGAGAGCTCGGCCTGTTTGCTTTTCCCTGCAGCCAGCCTCTGTAAGGACTGAGACTGAAATGAGAGCAGTCTGGCTCA
>NW_010219442.1:0-662 GCF_000695765.1 Mesitornis unicolor
TGAGCATCCAGAAACCATCCAGAAAGCATCCGCTGAGCAGAGGCCGGTGCACACATGTGGGTACCAATCCCATGTCCTTCCCACCACCTTCCTCAAATTAATTACTGTTACAAAGGACTGAATTGGATTTTCCTGCCGGGGAATCGCTCCCCTTGATGGATAAAAGTGTGAGATGGGAATAAGTGGGGATGTCTTTGGGAATTGCAAAGGAAGGGGAATGGCTGCTCCCAAGTCAACATCATGAGATTGGCTTGGGGCTACGGGCATGGTTTTTGGACCCTACAGCAGTGCCCAACATCTTGAAGCTCAATGAAACCTTGGTCCCAACAGCGTCCTGAAGTTACATCCTCCGTGAAAAACAAGTCCGTGGTTTAATTCCCTTGCCCTACCTACAGCTTCACTACCTCTTTTTTTTCCACCCTTAACAATTTCTTTCAGTTCTTTTAATAACATTCATTAAAGCGTGGAGTGGCAAGAAGAGGAAACTCGACGCAACCGCGTGCGTCTGCCCGTCTCTGAGATCTTTCTACGTCTTTTTGGACACTTTATGGACTTAATTTACCACATTTTAGCCCTGATAAAACCACCCCAACGCCTGACTCGACATTAATCTTCACAGAGCATCTCTCTTTGCTGATGGGGATGATGGGGATGAGCCGAGC
>NW_010219443.1:0-661 GCF_000695765.1 Mesitornis unicolor
CAGGACATGTAACTTTTCTTTGTACAAACCTGTGCTGCACAGTATGCACACTGATGATTTTAAAATGCAGTGGCATATTCATGGTCCTGGTGAACGTTCCCCTTGGGGGGGAGTCCTGGATCTCCAAAACTCACCCAGCTGCTGCATTTGGATGCCAACAGGACGAACCCCTGTTGATGCAAGTAGGCTGGCAGACCCCAAACTGTTTTCTGTGACGTGAGAAGTGCTGATTCATACGTATGTGACAGCAAGAGCTTGCATTAGACCTTTAAAATGGCACGGAACTATGCATCATTGTGGCTCCAAGTAGGAAAGATGTCAGACACAGAGACTTGTCTTTGTACCACCCTCACCACCCTGTAATCCTAAGGGTGAGGTGTCATTTTTCCTATTTTTGACTAAATGCCTAACTTTGAAATGGTGTGGTTGGTATATCTCAGACTAAGACAGATGTCTAAAATCGCTGAGAAGAATCACACTCTGGAGGTGCTAGACTATCTGTCAAATTTAAAAGGAATCCAGATGATTAACTGCAACCAGATATTCAATTCTGGATGGCTGAAGTTTGGTGCGGTATATTCTATATGAATTACATACAAATTGTTGTTAACAGCGTGGCTTACAAGGACTACTTTAGGTTGTCTGTACTTGTCAGAAAACA
>NW_010219444.1:0-649 GCF_000695765.1 Mesitornis unicolor
AGGAAAGAAAGAGAAAGGAGGGGAGGGACATTCAGAGTGATGGCGTTTGCCTTCTCAAGTAACTGTTACATGTGATGGAGACCTGCTTTCTTGGAGATAGCTGGAGAGCTGCCTGCTTATGGGAAATAGTGAATTAATTTCTTGTTTTGCTTTGCTTGCATGTATGGTCTTTACTTTACTATCAAACCATCTTTACCTCAACCATGAGTTTTCTCACTTTCCCGCTTCCAGTTCTCTCTTCCAACTCATCACAGGAGAGTGAGCGAGCCACTGTGTCTTTCTTAGTTGCTGCCTGGGTTTAAACCATGACACAACCATTCTTTCATACTGTTGTAGCTGAATTTTTCTACTACTTGTTTCAAGACTGATTGAAACAATCCTGAATATGCCTGTTTATAGTCCTTCCATTAGCAAAAGTATCACATATGAGAAGCATAGGCTTTTTGCCAACTGAGTATATTTCCAGTCTATGGCAAATGGCCCAGTTTGTTAATATATCTGACATAATAAGTTAGTAATTTTGAGAAATTTTCAATGGATACAAAGAATTCTTTAAAGATTTAAGGGAAGTTGGGATTTTATTGTATGAAACTCAGCATCAAAACTGGCAAAGGAGGTTTGCAGGGGGGTTGGATTAGATGATCTTTAA
>NW_010219445.1:0-659 GCF_000695765.1 Mesitornis unicolor
TGTAAAATTTGTCACAGCTGAAAAGAGAGCATCTGGAGGGAGCAGGAAGGAAGTATTTAACGTCAAATTCTGAAGGAATCATTTAACAAATCAAATTCTTCCAATTAAAGCTTTATCTCACTGTGATCACGATACACATGTACCTGATACTGGTCATTAGTAGCCAAGTCCTACACTGAACAATACATGTTTCCCGTAAAATAATGGCTTGTCAGGCAGGAGGCATATTGCAAATCTCTATAACATGAATTAAATTTCTCATGCCAGCACAAGATACCTCCTGTGGCACAGAGATGAATCATTCCTGCCTGCCCAAGCCCCAAGGTAAACTTCTCATGGTGCTTGCTCTTGCCACCATGTGCCCATAAACTGAACCAAGAGATGCTCAGACAGGATACAAGGAGAATTTTTTTACCCTGAGGACAGTCAACTACTGTGGTCCAGAGAAGTTCTGCAGTCTCTGTCCATGGAGGCTTTCTCAAGACCAGATGGGATAAAGCTCGGAGCAACCTGGTCTGGTCTCAGAGCTGCCCTTGCCTTGGGCAGGTTGACCTACAGACCTCCTGAGGTTCCTTCTAACCTGAATTATCCTACGGTCAGTGTTGGACAGAGAATTATCCAACACCATAATCTGCAAACCAGTGGGACTTTTTTTTTTT
>NW_010219446.1:0-662 GCF_000695765.1 Mesitornis unicolor
TGAACATTTACTTAAGTCTACTATTTGGACCAGCTTTCCCACTAACTTTCTTGTAGGACTGTTTTACAAGTTCCTCTACTCTCCAAACTGTTTCTTCAAATACCTACAAGTAAAAGTTTAATCCAGGCAGCATTTTCAATGCGGAGGCCGTATAAATTCAGCATCAGGAAGACAGAGGTTTTTTAATGAAAAGAATGACCAGATAATAGTAGTAGATAACACTAATGTGTGCTTAAAACCAACAAAAACCAACCAACCAACCAACCAACCCAAAAAAGCACAGGAACAAATTGTCTTTGCCTTTGCAGCATTTGTGCCTGACCTCACATCTTGCTGTGTTCTCATCTATTGTGCAGTGGAAGTGATTGATTTAGAGTCAACTGTCTTTTGGTTTTGATAGTGTTGTCATCGATGTAGTAGTAGAAGAGAGTTGAAAGTTTTTGTTTTAGCTTGCTGACCATTTTAAAGGGTGTCTGCCTGTGTCAGGAACTCAGGCTGTTATCAAACATACATATTTTAGAATGTGTAGACACTTGGGAATTTGAGTAGCTGGAAGATGTACTTTTTCAAAGGAGAAAGTATCCTTAATCTTTACTGTTTTTGAAATTCAGAGTTAAATTCCACGGTTAAAGACCTAGAAAAACAACTGCAAGCTCAAGAGA
>NW_010219447.1:0-661 GCF_000695765.1 Mesitornis unicolor
TTTTTTTCCTTGATTGAGGAGACACAGTGGGGAATTCATCGGGCTGTGCCAGAACACGTCTTGGTCAGCCTGCACCAGCACGAATGCAGAGCAGATCACTGGGCATGGCTGAGTCTGGGGAAAGGCTGAAGCATTAAGACTTGACATAACTTTAAGTTTTGTCATGAGAAAAGACTCAAAATATTTCACTCAACGTATTTTTGTCATGCTATTAAAAGACATTTATGGATTAATATTCTAATCCTAGAAGTAAATTATTTTAAAATTAAATACAGTTAATACTACAAAAAACCCCAACTGTTAAGCATGGTAAGGAGTTTGTCAGGATGAAGTAACTTTTCCAGTCTAAGATTTCATCCTGGCTCTACACATGGAGCTGTCAATTGCCATTTTACTGTTTCAGATGAGCTTTAATAAAAGGCCTTTAATAAAATCCACCAACTCCAGTGCTTAAACCTGGCAGGTTTGGCAGTTTCAGCACAGAGATGAAGTTCCTTCATCAGGAGACCCAAGTGGTGTCCAATTAACACGTGCAGAGATGATGGTTTTGCAGTGGGAAAGGACAATGCCAGCGGTCAGTCACACCCCCATGTTAACGTGGGCATTCTCAGACGGGCTGGGACAAGTTCTTCAACCAGGGGAAAAAGAATAAATTAAAATC
>NW_010219448.1:0-659 GCF_000695765.1 Mesitornis unicolor
CACCCTCACAGTAAAGAAGTGTTTCCTGATGCTCAGACGGAACCTTGTGCTTCGGTTTGTGCCCACTGCCTCTCATGGTGTTCATGTTGATTTCTGTACTAAAATTTGATGCAGCTTTAGACACTTACATTTCCTACATCAACACCTGTGGTACACCTGAAACACTTCATATAGGGAAAACTGTTGATATATCAACTTTCAGCCTCCTTGGTACTTTCCAAAACTCTTGTGATAGGATAAACAAACTTTTTGTTGCTGGTTGCATCTGCTGTTACGGTGGCTGTAGCCCAGATGTTGGCCATTGTTGTAGGACATTTGTGTCAGTAAAACAAGCAGTTTTTCTTATTTCAGGGAGTTACCTGTTGTTACTGAAGAGCTGCAGTTGTCATTTTGTGTTTGCAAAAGTCCCAGTTCTGGAAAAGTAAGAATGGTTGTACTTAAGACTGGAAAAATGTGGGGGTTTTTCTTACCAATTCAAGGACTTAACAGGCAGTGAGGAAAGCAATGAATGCTGCTGTGACACTGTTCTTTTTTATAGTAATATTTTTTGTGAAGCTGATACACTGTATTGCAGATATTCTGTTCCAATTTGATATTTAACAAACTTTATAACACAGTACATCTTTGTTTTATTGTTCCCCTTCTTGACTTTCCTTTCC
>NW_010219449.1:0-662 GCF_000695765.1 Mesitornis unicolor
TTCTGGGGTTTTTGGGGTCCCTGGTGTCACTTCTGGGCCATTTTGGATAATTTCTGGGCTTTTTTTGGTCATTTTTGGGCCACTTTGGATAATTTCTGGGGTTTTTGGGGTCTGTGGGGTCATTTTGGGCTCGTTTCTGGGGTTTTTGGGGTCTCTGGTGTCACTCCTGGGCCATTTTGGGTCATTTCTGGGTAATTTTGGCTGATTTTGGCTCATTTCTGGGCTTTTTTGGGTCATTTTTGGGCCATTTTGGGTTATTTCTGGGTTTTTTTGGGTCTGTGGGATCATTTCTGGGGCATTTGGGGTCATTTCTGGGTAATTTTGGGTCATTCCTGGGCTTTTTTGGGTCATTTTTGGGCTACTTTGGATAATTTCTGGGGTTTTCGGGGTCCCTGGTGTCACCCCTGGGCCATTTTGGGCCATCCCTGGTGTCCCCGTGTCCCCAGGGAAGGAGCAGAAGGGTCCCCTGCTGGAGCCGTCGCTGCGCCTGAAGCCCCGCAGCGTCCACGAGCTGTCGGTGGAGCAGCAGCTCTACTACCGCCAGATCACCGAGGCCTGCGTGGGCTCCTGCGAGGCCAAACGCGCCGTGAGTGCCACCAACGGGGTCCCCAAGGGTCCCCACGTGTCCCCCGGGGTCACTGGGGTCACCTGGGGTCACCCAG
>NW_010219450.1:0-662 GCF_000695765.1 Mesitornis unicolor
AAAAAAGCAATTTTCTTCCCTAAATTGTGCTGATTTTTTTGCAAAGATACAAATGCCTTTGCGCCGAAAAGAAAAACACTTCAAGGAAATATTTATGATCCCATTTTCATGCGTTTATTTGTCTTCCCGTCTCGTAGGAGGAAAGCAGCCCTCTCTTGCTCTCCGTTATCGCTGTGCTATGTTGTTTGTCCTGGAAGGCAGCTGTGCTCCCAGTGCTTTTGTACCCCTGCTGTTGCCCGTCTGCTCTTGTGTTTCGGGGAGTTATTTTGTTTTATGTCCCCCTCCCTGCACCGCCTGTCCCCTTGCCCGCTTGGTGGCCCTCGGTACGCTCACAGTCTTTTGTTTATTGCAGAGAAACCCCATAACGAAACGTCTTTGCGAAATCTCACTGACATGTACAGTGGTGAGTCAACGCTGGCTGCTGGGCCCCCTCACGACTTAACCCCCTTCCTGCCTAACCCCACTCATCTCTAACCGGGCACCGCCTGTGCCCACGCACCCCCCGTGTGCCCCCGTTCCCATTCGGGGGCCGTCGCCTCAAAAACGGGTGGGACCAAGTGAGCCAAACGGTGAGAAAACCCCCTCAAAGCTTTGACATCTTAAAAATGGTTGAGTTTTAAGGTAATTCACTGGATATGCAGGTGGTTGGAGTGATAGGATCT
>NW_010219451.1:0-662 GCF_000695765.1 Mesitornis unicolor
CCTAACGTTCTGTGAATCTGTGATTCTGTGACTATTTCAAGACTGTTTTACAGAATTTATCAATTTTCTTTGCACATTGTTACAGAATAACCTAGATCTCTCTAGGAAGCTGAAATTCCTTTTGTCTAACAGCAAAGCTGATTTAAAGGATAACTTTGTGTTGGCAATTTCACATTGAAATTCTGAGCAAATATCACATGATCTATGTTATTTATTAATATTCAATTTATTATCTATTTTCTGTCTAACAGAAATTATTCCTAATCCTTGTTGCCTATAAAGAAAGTTGGTGGTATCAGCTTTCCTTAGGCTTCTCTGTTATCAACATCAGGGCATTGGGAAGCTCAAATTTTTGGTTGGATTTTCTTCCCACAGCATTCTTTTTGTACCTGCAGGATCTATTGACCCTGAAATCACAGATCTTTGCACAGTATTGCAAGGTCGTACAGCTGTTTGCCAGATTCCATGCTTAAAAGCAGTCATAGCTCTGGGCTATTTACATTCATCAAATCTTTATCTTGCATCATTAAAGGTTTCAAATTTATGATATGAAAGGTAATGTTTCTCCTTGTCTGATTTACTCCTAATTTCCACATCTTTAATGTATTTTTGCTGTAAGAGCCTCTGTTTCATTGTCGTGGTTTAGGGCTGGGCCGGACACT
>NW_010219452.1:0-663 GCF_000695765.1 Mesitornis unicolor
CGGTGCCAAAGGCCTCACTAAAGTCCAGGTATTTTCCTTAGAAATGCCTCTTAATTTGAGGAAGTTGGGAGCACCAACCAATACCTAGCACCAAATTTGACATTGCATTTGGAACTGAAAGGAATATTATGAAGCCATTATTACGGGGTCACTTTTCTGGAGGAATACACTCACCAACGCGGAACAGATCTTCAGGAGCTTCATGAATCAATGTGTGATTTTAAAGTTTTGTGTATCAGCGTGCAGGTTGCTCTAGGACATAATCACCTCATTCTCTCTGTTGGAAGATCCAATTTACTCACCGGTATTTTGGCCGTATCCCTCTGTTCCGAACTCCTGTGGAAAGGTGCAGTAATGGCAGATGCCAGCCACAGAGGGGTGCGCTGGTGGAAAATGAGAAACGCTGGCTTAGCTGGGAATTACACTGGATTTTAGGAAGGATTTAAGAGAGGATTTTCTGAGTTTGAATTCATTTAACAAATGTTAACTATATGGTTATTTAACGAATATCGTTGTTGTAATAATAGTAACAGTTGTTGTTATTGTTGTTGTTGTTATCATTATCATCATTATTATAATCATCATCATTACTATTAGCATCATTATTAATATTACTAATAATTATTATTATGAATTAAATGAATTATAAATTATAAAATTAAC
>NW_010219453.1:0-663 GCF_000695765.1 Mesitornis unicolor
CTGAACCCAATAAATGATGTTTGGCTGGAGCACATCCCCCGGGAAAACATCCATCCCCGGTTTGAAAGGACCAGGCGATGGGGAGGCCAACGTCCCCCTGGGAAATTTATCACAGAATTCAACACTTAAATATTCGTGGCCTTTTGGATGCATCTCCAGGCTGTGCTGAGCCAAAGGGAAGTCCCCATCCCAGCATCCCCTCCAGAGCATGGACCACCAGCACCAAACCACCTCCGACAGCCCATTTCTTCAGTCCCCATTTACCTCGATTTAATATTCTCTATTTTTAATTTCTGCCTCTTGCCTCTACAGTCCTGTTGTGGTTTTTTTTATTTTGGAGAGGTTGCAAAGCTCATTTTGAGCCTTAAGGTATTTTGATGAAATGGAAAGAAATGAGGAAAGGAAGGTATGTCTAGCTGGTGATCCGGGAATGCGGGGATTAGGGAGGAACGGAGCAGAAACTATGCTTTTCACAGGATTTTTCAATCAATGGGACACTAAATCTCCTGCGAGGCAAATTCACTTGCACTTAATTTACTCAAGATGGACCTGGATGAAGAAGTGATTAAAGAGGTTCAGCAAAGGGAGAGTGGCTGTGGAAAAATTTACATGGGATCCGGGCTCCTTGGAGGGAGAGGACAGAGGAATTGGGGTTTGAAATGC
>NW_010219454.1:0-662 GCF_000695765.1 Mesitornis unicolor
CCTGTCCCCAGAGCAGGCTCCATCTGCCCCCAACACACACAAGCACCCTTGGTTGCTTCTTTTAAAGGTTGATCGATGTTTTCGCCGCTTTATAACAAACCCTCTCATTGCAAAGTGAAACATAAACACTGCTGTAATTTACCCAGCTGTTCTGTGTGCCGGGTCCGGCCGGGAATGGGTGCTCCTAATTACACAGCTCCTAATTACACTGCACACCCCTACCACGGCCCATGTCCCCCCACACCAAGTGGCCACGTCACGGGGACAACCCTGAGGGGACCCAGCACTGGGATGCAGGGACAAGAAGGTCCAAGCACCACGTGCTAAAGCAGCAATTACAGAGACATCCTTGTATGCAAAATCACCATCCTTCTCCTTAAAATAGCAGATGACGGGTGCATTGCAAAACACGTCTGAGCAGCTCGCAGAATATTGTGGTCAGCTGTAATGATACTTTCTGATTTTTTTTTTTCTCTTTTTTTTCTGGTGTAATTTTTTCCCTTTTAACTTTGGGATATTGTAATGAAGAGGTGTTTACAGGCGCGGCTGCCCGTCTTTCTTGGCCCCCGGCTGTGGGTTTCCACTGCGGCCTTTGGAGCTGCCGTGGATGCACGTGGCCATCAGGACTCGTGCGATCTCTGCCTTTCTTCTGGAGGTTTCCA
>NW_010219455.1:0-662 GCF_000695765.1 Mesitornis unicolor
CAGCCACTGCTGCTGCCCAGGGCAAAGCAGGAGATGTAAGGGAGGTGTTTAGAAGCCAACCCTGATCTATTCTTGGGCATTGTGTAAGCAATAGCAAATGCACATCTTTTGGGCTTTATTTCATGCTTCTTAGCAGACCATCACAATTACAAAATAACCTGGTTATTCACATTTAATGACATTCCATAGTGAGAAAATTACTTCAGTGTAATTTCTGTCATAAAAGAAAGATGTTTGATTTCATTCTGGAAATAACGCAGAATAATTTCACTCTTATTTTTCATCAGTAATGTCACAACACTTTTTTACAGCATCTCTCTGTTAGGGCTGCAGTGTGCTCTGTACTTAAAATGCTATCTTTGTGAGTGGTTAGTGTTTGCACAATTTGATGGTGGTTAATAAGAATCCATATCAAGTAAAACCAAAGGTTTTTCTGTAACTGTAGGTGCAAAAAACAAGGAAGATGGAGGATTTTCAATAGACAGTTTCACCAGCAAAGACAGAAGATATAGCAAGAGTATATACAGCATGCTTTTCAAATGTTGGCTGCCTGTAAATATCCATTTGACCTGTGTCCTTGAGGTTCTCATAGTTTTATATTTTTGGGGAAAAAAACCCAGTGAAATAAGAGAGAAACATTCCCAGGTGTCAGAAGAAGTTAA
>NW_010219456.1:0-654 GCF_000695765.1 Mesitornis unicolor
TTAATGACTCTGTGATTCTAAATGAAACTTTATATGCTTTGTAAACCGATATTTGAACTGATGCAACTGAATGAAGAAGAAGAAAAATGAGCCCTTTATGATTATTATCTTTTCATTCAGGGCTAGGGGAAGTTAATTTATAAATAATGTACCTGCCCTTTGCACCGTTACTCGCATTGGTGAAAGCTCCCCTGACTGTTCTGCAGTTACGCCAACGATAGCTTTGACCCAACGTTCAGTGGAGGAAGTCTGGTGCTTGAACCACACTTCTCGAGTGAATTCCTCTACTGGGTTCCAGCCATTTAGTATTTACTTTTATAAGTATGCTAAAAATAAATAAATAAAGCTGATGTGATAACTAGTAGAAATAAAATAATGGTTTTACTTTATTTATCTATTTATTTGATTTCGTATTTAAATGATTTTGCATAGTGATCTGTACCTATGTTTCAACTTCTCCATGTTTTACATTTTGTTTATGCAGGGCGAGATGTTTTAGTGCTTAGTTTATCTCGTTTTTGGGGAATGGGCAGGACACTTGGTTTGGATGAGGACAGGAGTGGCACAGTCCCACAGGGGTTCTGCGTCGCAGGACGGGCATTGTTTAGCACATTAAGGGGGGTGATTAATTGTTAAATATTAATTTATTTAAAT
>NW_010219457.1:0-663 GCF_000695765.1 Mesitornis unicolor
CTTATGTAGCACTTCAAAACACCACAACTTTCACTGAAACAAGCTCTTGGGAAAATAAATGGAGAAGTTTCCAAATACTATAGCTGCTTCAGTATTCATACATAATAAACCCAGCTTCTGTAAATAACTCATTTTATCTGTCAAACATTGTAGGCACATATGCCACATTAACTGTCACTGGGGTCGTAAATAAACAATGTATCTGTCTACACATTACTTATGTCTGGAGGGAAATGGAACAAGTACACAAGAAAAATGGTAAGGAACATATTTTAATTGTAAAATAAAATGTTGGTGTTGCTATTGCTAATTATTTTAAATACATCTGAGCTTGAAAATGCAGTTCATAACTCAACGCAATATGCAAAAGGGTAGCATTCAAACAAAACTGAGTTAATAATGCATCTAGTTTGTATTTCTTAGGTGCGTTTCTACTCCAATCATTCAAGTACAACTCGACACATTTTGACTCTTTTTTAACACACCACCAGGAACCAGCCCCCTCCTGCCCCAAACGGCATCAGCAGAGCTTGGAGCCAGGGCAGTGTCTGTAACTGCTGCTCTGATGATGCTCGGCTTTGTAGCCTGAACCTTCTCGAAGTGGCATTTGCCGATTTGGCTCGATTCCATCAGCATCAGTGGTGTTTTCTGTATATAACCACA
>NW_010219458.1:0-663 GCF_000695765.1 Mesitornis unicolor
CCCGGAGCACGAGGGCTGTGGTTGCTTGACGGTTGCTTCAGGATGTTAATGGGACCTTTGCATCTCTGTTTGCGTCCTTCCTGGTAGTCCTCTGCTCTGGTTTTTGGGGACAAATAAATAAAGGTTTTGCCGCACACAGCATCAGTTCCTGTTTGCGGCTGAGGTTTGCTGGGTTTGGTGTGAGTTGTTCTTCTGTGATCCTTTCTTCTCATGAATTTCCTGTCCTCGTTGTAATTTCTGCATATTGTTCATGCAGTAAAGTCATGATGAGCAGTGGGAAGGCGTTGTGGACATTTCCAGTGTACTTTTTCTAAGTACCTTGTAACCATAGTGAGCAGTATAATGTGTTTGGGAAGAGGAGTGTGATAAAAGGCAGGACAACTTAAATTTTCTTCTCCATTCGCCTGCCCTTGTTGTGGACTTGCATTCTCTGCTGAACAGGTGACTTGATGGGCACTGACCTGTTTTGATATTATTTTCTGTATTTGCATTAGCAGCAATGGACTTATACATTCTCTGAAAATCCTTTATTTAAGAAGAACAAAACCAACTCAACCAAATTCTGCTATATAGTAGTTATCATCTGTTGTATTTGTCTGCTCGTCAACATGTAGGTCGGTCCCTACCATTGCTACTATGAAAGCAATGTCCGTTGCTATTACA
>NW_010219459.1:0-664 GCF_000695765.1 Mesitornis unicolor
GGTTTGCGAGCAGGGGAAACTGAGGCAGGGGTGGGAAAACTGAGGGATGGGAAACTGAGGCAGGGCAAAGGACTGTTACCCCCCAAAATCCAGCTGGGATGGGTGAGGAAAGGGTTTGCAAGCAGGGGAAACTGAGGCAGGGGAAGGAACTGTTCCCTCCATCCCAGAACCCCCCAAAATCCAGCTGGGGGATACAGAGGAGGTTTGCGAGCAGGGAAAACTGAGGCAGGGCAGGGAACTGTCCCCTCTATCCCAGAACTCCCCAAAATCCAGCTGGGGGAGAAGGGGAAGGGGTTTGCGAGCAAGGGAAACTGAGACAGGGCAGAGGAAACTGAAGCAGGGGAGGGTAAACTGAGGCAGGAGAGAGCAGGGGACTGTCTCTCTCCCCCCACACCCTCCAAAATCCAGCTGGGAGGGAGGAAGAGGGGGTTTGTAAGCAGGAGAAACTGAGGCAGGGCCGGGGAAACTGAGGCACACACAGCAGGGTACTGTCCTCTCCATCCCAGAACCCTCTAAAATCCGACTGGGGGTGGTGAGGAAGGGGTTTGCAAGCAGGGGAAACTGAGGCAGGAGAGGGCAGGGCACTGTTCCCCTCCTCGGAGATGCCCCCAAAATCCAGCAGGGAGGGATGAGGAGGGGGTTTGCGAGCAGGGGAAACTGAGGC
>NW_010219460.1:0-661 GCF_000695765.1 Mesitornis unicolor
GCTCATCTGAAATTTGTAACCTAAGGCTTGAGGAAGAACTGCTGGATTTGTGTGCCTTTCTTCCTCTCCCAGCAGGATTTATTGTCTAAGATGTAGCCCAGAGAAGGAAGTTTGAAAGGAAGGGCTGTGGCATGTGGCACCGCTATGATTTGGGGATGCGCTGCTAAGTGGCTGTATGATTGTTTCATGTAGGTGTGCTTGATTTGTCTTACTCCAAGTGCAGCCTCCGCTTAACTGGGATTTGCAAAATCTCTTTCTTTCTCCTTTATGTGTTAATTATTTTTCTTTCTCTCCTCTTCCCTCTCTTTGTGACTATTCCATGCTTTCCTTCTGTTACAAGGAGCTAAGGCGGGAGCTGGCTGCAGGCTCTCAGCCAGCTCCCCAGCATCATGCACCAAAGGACTTTGTTACGACTGGAATTGCTGAGAGTTTGGGATAGAGACAGAAGACAAGTGACCTCAGCAGTGCTTTCTTAAGAGGAGAAATTAGAAAGGGTTTTGCAGAGATGCTATTAAAGTGGTGTATTGTGGTGTGTTTATTTTAGGCTTGCCCTGCCTTAACTGCAGCAAGTGTTCAATTATACATGGCTGAGGTTTTCGGTTTGCGCTGGTACAGCTGCTGCTGTAACCTGTTAGAACAGAGCATGCACAGTGCAGCCAAC
>NW_010219461.1:0-660 GCF_000695765.1 Mesitornis unicolor
ACCGGTCTGTAGTTACCCGGGTCCTCCTTCAGAGGACCTTTCTGGTCCTCTGCTGTGACACTCCAGCTAGTACTCTGACGTCAGATAGAAACAAATTCCTGAGATTGTTTCATCTGCTCTGAGCACTACTATCACTCACCCAAGGCTCTCTTGGACTTTGTCTAAACAGGCAAATGATCATCAGCTTGGTAGGTCAGAATTTTGATGAAATTATATTCTGCCCCCTGAATCCTGGTGCTTAATGACCGTTCTCTGGCAACCTCTGTCTTCAGTGCAAAAGAAACTGCATTTTAATATTAGCATAGCTAACTCATAATAAAATGTATGACCCATTAGCCATTTTCCTATTATAGCTAGTAAGACAAAAAACAAGAGCATGCATGATTTTCCCATGAAATTTTACAGTAGAAACATGGTACAGTGGAAATGATTGCCCAGAGACCCTCTTGTACCTCCATCCCTGTAGGTTTTCAAGGCTGTGGCTGACCTGGTCTAGTGTTGGACAATCCTCCTATTTCGAGCAGGAGTTTTAACAGGGTCATCTCCAGAGATCAGTTCCAAGGAATTTTTCTAAGTCTCTATGAATTTGTGTGAATAGAAAAGAAAATATTACATGTACATTGTCTCTAGAACACTCTCACAGAATCACAGAATCACAGA
>NW_010219462.1:0-664 GCF_000695765.1 Mesitornis unicolor
CTGGTCGGTCAACCCAAGCTCAGAGTCAGACTGGCACAAGACCACTCTCAATCTCGTACCCTCCAGCCAGCATCATCCCTTCCTTGGGATGTGCTGTGCTGGCAGAGCAGAGGTCCCCCTCTCTGTATTGTCTTGGGTCTTCTCTGTTCTACAGAGGGAAGGCAGGAACCACCTTTGTGAGGTGATGGATGTGGCATCCTCCCACCTGCCTACACCACCTCTGTCCTTTCACCCAGCGGATTAGGAATTGCAAGCCATCACGAACCCTTCCTTCCAGCTCTCATTCCAGCAGAGCTAAGGCATCTACACTGGAGCTGATGGGGAGGTGCAAGTGGAGCCCCCCAAGCACTCGCCCACCATGGCCTGACTCACCTTGAACGTCTGCCAGTCCTCCCTGGAGTTCCTCCAGAGGACGATGGTGGGGACACCGGGGATGCCCATGGGGCCTGGGTCACCCGGGGGGCCTGTCCGCCCCATGGCTCCAGGGTACCCCTAGGAAGACAAGGGTGGCTCCTTAAAACCAGGCAGGGGTTTAACACTCAGCACAGGCTGGACACGGGCTCTAACTCAAGCCAGCGTCTGAGCAAAGTCTGGGTCTAGGCACATCAATAATTACTGGGTTCAAACCAGCTCTTAAGATCTAAATAACCCTGACAACAGGGAA
>NW_010219463.1:0-664 GCF_000695765.1 Mesitornis unicolor
GTTCAGGAAGCCTCTCTGAAGTGTGGAGATAAACCACATCCAGGGACTATTGCAGCAAATGAACATTGCAAAACGTGTCTGGGGAATATGCCTGCAGCACTTGTGATGGATGAGGGAAACTCAGACCTCACCATCTGCCTCTAATTCTTGCAATTTAGTGAAAATGGCTCCTAGCTCATTTCACCCAGGCAAATAGATGTGCTTGGGACCCTGTCGCTCCTTCAAGATTTAACCTGTGCAGTCCCCAGGACATGTATATGTACTTGAGGTGGTTTTCCATCAAGTTTTTCCTTGTCATATTTTCCATGTCAAGTCTATTCAGTGCCAGACTTTCTCCTGCATGTCTCCCTCAGTTGGGACAGGATCTCTCTCATTCCCTGTGCAAAGCTGCTACTCTCCATTCTCACCCTGGCTGGTCGACCTGGCTTATCCCAAAGCCAGTGAGGAGCTGGGCCATGTGCTGTGGCCGACTTGGCTCCCTGTCCTCACTCCCTCACCTCTCCTGGGCAGCAGCTAGGCATTGCTGTCTCTGACACCAACATATGAACTGCTGACCCCAGTTGAGCTTATGGATACACTTTTTGTTCCCATGAGCATGATGTGCCAGATATCTGCTCATGAATAATTGCAGGCAAGGTACCTCCTCCAGCATTAGCAATAAGCC
>NW_010219464.1:0-664 GCF_000695765.1 Mesitornis unicolor
AGAAGGGCATAAAATAGCCCAGTGAATTCAAATGCTGTGCAGCAAAGTATTTAATTGACTGAAAAATCAGAATACAGAGAAATGGGGCGTTCTGCTGGCTTTGGGCTGTGCCCTTCACACAAACCAAAGACCATTTCTGCATGACCACATCCCTCCCCACCACACCTCAAACGAAAACAGGCAACAGTCTCAGATCACCATGCAAACCCAGATACTTAGGTGGGGCAAAATGGCTTTGTCCCCCTCAGTAAAATCTGGGTGTTTTATCTCTGGCTCCGTTTATTGCTGCATGGTGGGGAGGAAGGGGAAGGCAAGGGAGGAGAGCATTGCACAGCAAAGCTCGCTGGGGCTGTAGGTATTTTTCTAGGTCTGGGAGCAGTTCACAACTTGCTCGCGGATGCTAAAGCAAACAACGCGGATGAAAGTGCTCCTGCGAGGCTCAATATAGGGTCTCTCTCAGGCTCAAATCTCAGTTTACACCCATAGAAAAAACCACGTTGCCAGCATGAGCTCATGACACGGTGATCTCTCTCCGAACGCTCATTTTGGCTTACGTGCTTGGAACAGGCTGCTGCTTGCTCTGCAGCTCAGTCGTGCGATATTTCACCTCGCTCTTCATCAAGAACCAGGAGGGGTCCGTACTGCGATGGAATGAAAAAAAAAA
>NW_010219465.1:0-664 GCF_000695765.1 Mesitornis unicolor
GACTGCCTGGAGCTGCTCTGGGGGCATTTGGGACCTGGAAAGAAGAAGTGCTTAATTCTCAAAGCAAAAAGCTTAAGTAGTTGAGAAGAGGAGAAAAAGTGAAGTGATAGAGGGAGAGGGTGGAAGAGAAATTGAAGCCGGGACAAGCTTGTCCCCTGGAGTTGGGAATGTCCCCAGGACAGGACAGCAAATGTAAAGAGGAAAGGACGGGTTTGGGGAAGTTAGCAGAGGAAAGAATAATCCACTAATGTAGTTAATCAAGCAAGAAAACTATCATGTCCCACGTTTAAAGCACATTTCTGCTGACCTCAATACAAGGCAAAGGATGCGTGAGCCTCGCTGTCCAGTAACAGGCTGTAATTTTGCCACTCTTACCTCGTCGAGTGGCCTCTAAAGCACAGCTTCTTGGAGTGCCCCAACAATGAAATTACAGCAGCTGCTCCTTGGCAGTGCAGCCACAGGGATCTGTGCCACAAACCACCGATTACGTACAGCTTGTGCCAAATTTGGGTGACAAAACCAGATGAACTACGCAGTAGGACCAGAAATGTGCAGAGCTGCAGAAATATTACGGGGGCATCGAATGGACACGATGGTCTCCACATCAGGTTTTCTTTCTATGGCGCATGAGCATGGAGTGATGGGAGCAGGGGGGATGGCTTGA
>NW_010219466.1:0-665 GCF_000695765.1 Mesitornis unicolor
CCGTCAGCTGCCGGTGTCAGGAAAAACAGAAACAACTCCTAAACTTGGGAATTTGGGGGTTTAACCACCAGGGGTTTGAGCCCCCCGGGGAGGTCGCTACTCACTAGGTCTTGCCGGGGGTCCTGGCTTCGTTGGCGCTGATGATGAAGAGAGGGAAAAGGATGGAAAAGAGGCAACCGCTAAAGGAGAACATGAAATACGAATTAAAAATAAGAAGGAGAGAGTAAAAAGCAAAGGGATTGGGGTGAGGAGGGGGACGGGGTGTGCTGTCGCCCCTCGCTGCCTCACCTGATGATGTAGGAGGACTGCATGGCGGTGAGGAAAGCCAGGGGTAAGCCGAAGCCGAAGTAATAGGGCCAGTTTCTCTCGATGTTGGATAACCGTTGGTGCATTTCAATTCCTGGCCAGGAGGGCAACAAAAAAACCCCTCCCAGGATTAATAATAAACCCCCAAAAAAAACCCCTAAATGCAGAGAAATGTCCCTCACCTTTGTTGAACCAGCGGTACTCGAAGCAGTAGAGCGAGTAGAGGAGCGACATGTGCAGGAGGCCGATGAGCTGCCCCACCAGGTCGATGGGGAACAGGCTCACGATCATCCCCTGGGGAGAAAAACCCCCAAAAAAGAATCACAGCATCACAGAATGGCTCAGCTGGAAAAGCCCTC
>NW_010219467.1:0-665 GCF_000695765.1 Mesitornis unicolor
AGGCCAGCGGGCAGGTGAAGAGATGGCGACGGGCGCAGATGTGCGGGACATCCTGGAGCTGGGTGGCGTGGAGTCGGAGAACACGGGCACTATCAACAAAAAAGATATCATCAACTCGGATAAGGTGAGCTGCGGTGCCCTCGGGGACTGCTGCTTGTTTTCTGGGTGCTGACTGACCGTGCGTGTGGTGTCGGGCGTGAATATTGGAAAAAAGTTGGAATACATTCCTGCCATGGTTTGTTTATTTTGGGGCTTCTTAGGAGTATGTGGAAATGCCTGTAGGGCCCCACTCCTGGGTACCTGGTGTTCTTCACTGCGCTGTGGTATTTGAGTTGGAGCTGTGTAAGTGGTGTCCTGGTGAGCTGGGCCTGGCCCCAGGACATCTTCAGCTGTCTCTAAAGTTCCCGTTTTGTGTGAGGTGTGTTTAACATCTAGCCCCTGAGCAGATCGAAAGAACATAATGCAGTCTTGTTTTAGAAGGTAAAAATAGTTATCTGGCTGGATTAAATGGTGAATGTCTTCAGACCACGGGAGCAGTGTCCGTGCGGGGAAGGTGTGCGCCTGGGGTCTGAGGGAACTGGGAGGTGTTGCCTGTGGGAATGTGAACAAGTTAGTAAGCTCTGTTATGAATGTGTGCCATCCCATGCTGTGTTCTGTGTGGTAAT
>NW_010219468.1:0-665 GCF_000695765.1 Mesitornis unicolor
TTGCTAATCGCTTTTTTGATGCTGTAAGTTGTGTATTTAAATTGGCTGAAGAGAAAGTCGGGAGAAGTTTTGCTGAATAAACGCGTACTTCAGTGCTGATAGAGAGTTTACTCCCAACTGAAAAAGTCTGCTTCTAGATGAACAGAAAGGTCACTCGGTTACTTTGCCACATTTATTTTGCATTCTGGATAATGATATAGTGCAAGCAGATCTGCTATGGAGGCAGATCAAGTCGGGTGATCTGCTATAGGGGAGAAATGGGGCATGTTGGTGCTCTGATTGCTGTCTTCTCCAACTGTAGGTAGGGAAGTCCTGCAGCACTTTGCATTTCCACTCTGTTCACCCGTAACCAACCCTGCGTGTGGTGTTCCTAAGGGCCATGCTACCACAGCAGTGCTAAAATAAAATATTTTATTTGTATGCAGATGTTGCTCTGCTGATATGGCATCCATGTAGACTTAACCCAAGCCAGAGTGGTGTGGATGTAAACGTTTTTGCTTCACTAGAGGAAAGTAACTTTTAAGAAGAGGAGAAAATGATACTTACTTGCTAATAGTTATTCTGCAGTTTAAATGTTTAGAATTTGAGGAATCAGTGTGTTTTGTTAGCATGCTACAGTGGCTCTTTCAGGCGGTTTCTCACACACAGAATCACAGAATCCCAGA
>NW_010219469.1:0-665 GCF_000695765.1 Mesitornis unicolor
GAGTGGTCAGACACTGGAACAGGCTTCCTAGATTGGTGTTCAATGCCCCAAGCCTCTCAGTGTTTAAGACTGGACAGTGCCCTTAATAACAGGCTTTATCTTGCCCAGCTCTGAAGTGGTCAGGCAGTTGGACTCGATCACTGTAGGCCCCTTCCAACTCAAATAGTTCATTTCACAGGGCAGTTTAACTGCTCAGGCAGTGAGTGGTGGTCCACTTCTGCTGCAGTACCACTGCAGGTCTCCTCAACCCGTTTTCTCACCTCTTCTGTCCCTGAACCAGAGGTGAGAAGTGGTCTGACTCTGGGAAATTTGTCACTTTGGCCATCTTTGGGTTTGAGATTTGGGCTGAAGTCAAGAAGTTGAACTCTGGATCAGGGACTGGATTCTCCTCTGGTACAGGGAGTCTTTCAGTCTGGTTCAGACCTATCTAATCCCTTTGTCATAGTATTTCCTTTTTTTGAATAGCTTCCGTATGTATTGAGTTCCAGAAATTCCAGGCTGGTAATACACATGGGAAACAGATTGCAACGGAGAACTGATTAAATTACTCAGGTCTAGGATTACTGAGGCAGAACATTTTTTCTTCACGTCGTTTGAAAAGGGAGGAGAATCTTTATTTTTTCTTCATGTGGTTTGAAAAGGGAGGAGAATCTTACTTTTTTTTT
>NW_010219470.1:0-665 GCF_000695765.1 Mesitornis unicolor
GTCAGTCTGACCTTGGTGCTGGGGAAGGTTAACACAAGTTAAACCAGTGATATTCTGATTAGATATAGGGGAAAAAACTTTCAATGGTGAATAGGTCTCCCAGAGATGTCATGCGATCTCAATCCTTGGAGACACTAAAAACACAGCTCTGCGTGACCCTAAGCAACCTAATCTAAATTTGAAGTTTGATCTAACTTCAAAATTTGCTCTGCTTCAAGCAAGGGATGAGAGCAACTACATCCCAGGAGCTCTTCCAGCCCAATTATTCTCTAATTCTAGACTATTTAAGTGTTTTGTCACAAACGTTACAGTCATTTAGAGGGTTTACTTTTTATGCACACATAGTTCTTATTATATCTGGAGCTTTATGTCATGCAAAACCACCACATACATGCAAACAAAAAAAAAATATCTCAAAAAGGCAATCCCCAAACGCTACGCTCCCCCACAGAAGCTTTGTGGGAGATCTGCTTTTAATTCTATCACTGTGGCATTTAGGTAATATAGAAGCCAAGGAGATCATTGTGACCATTCCATGATTGAATAACCTAGTCAAGCAACATTGCAAATATTTGTTTTATTTGTTGGTTGTGTTCCTTTGTTTTAAATTGTGACACTGTTTTTCAGACATTGTGGAAAGGAAGCCCAGTAGTTAACTATTGACT
>NW_010219471.1:0-663 GCF_000695765.1 Mesitornis unicolor
ACCTAACACCACCATGTCCACTAAACCATGTTCTGAAGTGTCAAATTGAGAGGCAGCACTTGGAAATGTGTGTGGCTCTTCAGTGGAGTCTGTTTGCTGATGGGATGCAGAGCTCTGAAATGGGCAAGCTGGGGCAGAGAGTGGTGGCAAATGGGAAAGACACCTGGTGAATATGGAGAGAGTGCAGAAGAGATTTCCTGTGTGACATGGTGAGGTTGTAGGGCCATGTGTGAGCTGGGGTACCAAGATGTAAGAATAAATTAATGCAGAAAGTCTTAGTCAGGGTTCAAGGAGACCAAGGAGACCAAGGAGGTGGAGGATGGAGATGCACAGGTGGGAAGGTGCTCACCAAGCAAGGACTCAGCAGTGGGGTCTTGTACAGGACTGTCTGGATGAGCTCAGTCACTTCCCCTGTAACCACAACCCTCTCTGTCCTATCTGCAGGTGCCAGTGTGACTGCCCAGGGCATCTGCAGCTCTCCAAGCGATGGTGAGCACAGGGCTGTGTTCAGAAACGGGAGATGTGTGAGGGTGAAGCTGAGAAAGGAGAGGTTGTTTCTTCTCTAGGTACAAACTCTTGGAGGAGAGAGCCTTCCCTCTATCACCCAAAGCATTTTGCAACCCCACCATCACAAAATATGTCCCATAGCATCCTTGCATTGCT
>NW_010219472.1:0-664 GCF_000695765.1 Mesitornis unicolor
CCAGAGCCCTCACCATCCTTGTGGCTCTTGTAATCTCAGTTACACTGGCCTATTAAGGCTCATTCAAACTGAGAACAAGCCACCAAGCAGGCATTCATTTTCATCACAGCCATACATTTAAAATCTCTAGTGTCTCGGTTCTTTGGAGGAAGCATAAACTGATCAAGTAAACCAAAACATTACAAGCAGTTTTAAATGGTTGTGTTATGTAGGGTAGCACTCAGACATCATCTTGAACTCAAGCTGCATCTATTCCTGACAATACCCCAGCAGAAAATAAAACTTTATAAGTATAAAAAGCTGCATGTGCTGTATCAACATTACAACAGGTCAGGAAGTTGGTTTTTCAGTCACCAATAGAAGTCAGTGTTAATGCCTCACTGAAATGGCATGAAGTAATGCAAAAATTCCACTTCATGGGCTGACACCAGCTTGTTTTGCAGCTCTCAGGCTGAGAGTTTACATTTCCTAGATAGGAGATGATGCTGTTGTGGCTGTGACCTCCTCAAGTCACTGCAGGCAGGAAGCTCAGTGCGCAGACTGAGTCTCATCACAGCTTTGTTCTTGTGCAAGTCACAGGGACATGCACTTGCCTTTAACCCCAGCCAGCTGAGCTGAAAAGCACATGAAATGGGGAAAATAAAAGCCATGAATGCTTACAAAA
>NW_010219473.1:0-662 GCF_000695765.1 Mesitornis unicolor
TTTCTGCAAAGATGAAGGCAGGCATGGTTTTTTCTCCAGGAGGTGATCTGAGATGACCTGAAGGGTGTCCTTGTTGCCTGCCTTTGACACAAAACTCAAGTATCCTGAGTTAGTGGAGAACCTGGGATGTTCAGCTTTGTTCTGCATTCAAGAGGAATGTAGTCTTTCCTGTACGTGATCCAAGTTAGCTATCTAACAATTTAACAGTGTGAATACTCCCTCATCTCTCCTGAATGCTTGGACATCCAGACCTTGAAGACAACCCTTATTCCTTCTGTATGCTGGGACCTACTAGGAGAAACTGGAGCTAACAGTGCTGCCCTGCCAGAGGAGCTCCTGAGAGGTGTTTGCTGCCCTGAGGGGAACACTGGAAGTACCACAGGAGCCTGGATGGACTCTGTGGTTTGCCATCCTTCCCCCAAAGCTCAGTTGGCAGTGCCCAGAGCAGGACAGGAGATGCGGGTGCAGCTTGTGGCAACGCAGAGCTGTTCTGAGCATCAAGCACAGGCTGTTTCTGAACCATCTCTCACTCTTTTCCCTGCTTTCTGGCTCTGCACCGCCTTCCTAGGTCCCCTGCCCTGTCAAGTCTGTCCCTATCGCCGCCTCTGTGATATATTGCTGTTGCTGTGTTCCAAAACAGTGGGGTAAGATGGCCGTGTCGG
>NW_010219474.1:0-666 GCF_000695765.1 Mesitornis unicolor
AAGGGAAATTTTCTGCCTCAAGAATCTGGCGAGATGCTACAAGCCATGAAAAGGGACTTGTCATTGCCGTGGTAGCAAAGAAGGTGAAAGAGAAATTGATGCAGGAGCTGAAGTATTTCTCTGGCATGAGACATTTGAAACCTCTGAATATCAGATTGCAGTCTGAGTGGCTTTCTGCAGTTAATGGTCTGACCGGAAGCACATTTTGACAGAATAAATGCACATAATTAGAGACATCTCCTACTTTTCTTTCTGTTTTGGATGACAGTCTCTTCTCGCACAATTCTCCAGCATAATTTGCATGAGCACCTTAATTAATGCCTGCTGTAGCATGGAAAAATGTAAGAGCCCATGTAGCGATCCATACAGCAGACCTCCCTTGGGGGGTGGAAGACCTGCTGCATGCTGCAAGGCTGCTCTCTCAGCACCTAGGGCTGGCTGGGGACATTGGACAGAGAAATCTCATTTTGCAACCCATGATTCCACCTGCAAGGGATTAAGGCATTTTGGCATTTAGTGCTGAAACAATTTGTTTTTAAATTTTAAACAGGTTTGGATAGGTCATGATGGAGTGATGCAAAGGAAGAGCCTTACAGGAGTGTGGAGCGGTTTAGGTACTTTGGGTCAGGGGAGTTGTGCTGGCTGCCCAGGACCATCCTGCAGGTC
>NW_010219475.1:0-665 GCF_000695765.1 Mesitornis unicolor
CGGTGAAGCCTCTCGGGTGCAGCAGTCCCAAACCAGCTCCGTCTTCCTGAACATTTACCCTCATTCAGTGAAAGCCCAAAGCTTCGGGCCTTGCCTTTCACGTTCGTCCCGAGGAGGGCTGGGAAAAGCCAAGGCAATGCAAATTCCTGCCGAGAGCAAATCCTTTTAATTATCATTTGGGGCTGGTTCGTCAGCGCAGCGAGGCAGGTGGAGTCACCTCGTGCCCCAGACGTCTGCGCTCGGTAATTCAGGAAGTCTGGCTGTGTTTATTGCCATAAATGCCTCGGCGTGGCTTTTAAAAGGGGAAAAACCTGGCATTTTCTCCATTTAAAGATGCATTTTGTCCTTGGAAAGCCTAAGATTAAGATCTGGAAGCGCAGCATTTCCAATTTAATAGCGTTTTTAAACCAGTGGCTTTAAATCTCCGTGCTGACTTAAACACCACGGGTCTGCCTCCAGTGGCTGCATCGGTCCCTGGTTCCCACAGGCTTTGCTGGGCCCTGAGAAAAGGGTGGAAAACCTGCATTGCAGAGCTGCATCCTGAACTGGTGCGGCTCAAAAGAGAGGGCCTGAACCATCCCTGCTTCCAAAACACAGCTACGGGTACGTGAGACAGGACCTAAAAGCCAAGCGATCAGAATTAATGACTGTGCATGGCAAAAAAA
>NW_010219476.1:0-663 GCF_000695765.1 Mesitornis unicolor
GTTCATACAAAATGCCATTTTAGGTAAGCACTAAATCACTGGTGCATTATTTAAATCAATAAATACGCTTTGAGTAGGATTTACTTGCAGAAATGCTGAAAACTTACCACGTTCTTTTGTTCTTAACAAACACCCTTTTTAAAGCCTCGCTGAGGACCGTGTAAATTACTGTAACGTTAATACAGCAGTAAATCAGATTTTTGTTTGCACTGATCACTCTGGCTGTGTAAAGGGACCATAACAGCAGAGCAAGTTATATCCTTTCCTGTTAAAATGCTGGTTTTGTTTCCAAAGAGTTCCTGGTCTTATTGACAGTGAGGATTTGAGGCTGATCTTCTGAGGAAGGAGGAAGTTTTTCACCAAGTTTAAGTTGCAACTGGTTTATTCTGTGTGATTTTAACTCACCTACCGCATTACTTTAGGCACTGAATTAGGCTTTAAAATGTATCTCCAAGTCTAATAGAGCATTCCTACTCTTCTCACCATTTTAGTTAGCATTAAAGCGTCCTTCATCTGAAAGTTTCCACATCTCCATGGTTATACCCTTCTGACTGACTTTATTCACCCACTTCTAACTCTGCAGAAGTTGTGCTCTCATGGAGCACATCTGTATTTTATCCACTTTTTTTTTTTACTTCGTATATCTGCTGATGGTCAGCAGGA
>NW_010219477.1:0-665 GCF_000695765.1 Mesitornis unicolor
GCAGAGCAAAGAACTGGGGGAAAATGTGACCTTGTGCTGGTGCTTCCCAACTGCAAATAGGAGAACTTGGGTAAGCACAGACTGGAACTGTGGTTGGGTAAAGTATGGGAACACTGATGGCCAATGGAGTCAAGAGAGAATAAAATTATAGCAGTGTAATTAATGTGAAGTGCCACGATTTAAAAGAAAACATTTTATTAAATATATTTCAAAGATATTGCAGATTTAACTGACTAGAGTAATTGAGACAGGTCGCTTAAACTTGTAAGTTGATGTGGTTCCGTGTTTAATGTGATTCTTAGGTAAGAATCTTAATCTGATTCTTACGACTCAGATGTGTTGTCTGGAGATCATAAAAACGGGTGTCAGGGAGATGGAGACTGATCAGCAGTTCCGTGTTGATGCACTAAACTAAAGGAATCATTCAGTGAAATGGAAGCTTTTTGAACAGAATTTGGTACCACCATCCTAGTTTTTCATGCAAGTAGAAATGCATTCCAAAGCTGATGAAAGCTGGGAACTTTAACCCTTTAAAAATCTCAGCCTGAATTAATGCCTTTGATGTGGAACTCTCGTAGAAACCAGAGTGTGAACCAGCGACTGACGGCTTTAGGAAGCCTAAAGGGTTGGTGTTTATGCTGTAGCATTCCCTTCATGCACATCCT
>NW_010219478.1:0-666 GCF_000695765.1 Mesitornis unicolor
CCTTCTTCACTGGAAGATCTTACCGAGGTTTTGAAGTGAAGTGCAGTTCTCTTAAGCTAGTAACGTAAACCATGCAGAGACTTGACAAGTCTGTTGCAGTTTTGCCAAGATAAAAGGGCTGGTTTCTGGCTCATCTTGTGAACCTGGCTTGCCAGCAGCATGGAGTGGGAGAGCCATGCATGCATGCTCTGTGTTTTTGTGCCCGGTGTCCTGGTTGCATCCGAGAGCAGTGCAGCATTATTCAAGAGGGGAAAACTGGAGTGGCCAAGCAAAAAGGATCACGGTGTGTTCTAGACAGCTGCGATAACAGGAGCTTGCAGGTGCTTCAGCGTGTGTCTGCCCTGGGGTTTAAATACAGTCATTGCCAGCCCAGCGCGTAGGGTGGGAAGAGACAGAAGGACCAGCCTGGCACACGGGCAGAGGGTGGATGCAGGGCTCATCCTTGAAGCTCTGGCAAACACAGAGAGGTAGTGAAGTTTTCCAGCCTGCCCCTGGGGCTGTGGAAAGAAGTATGACTGCAGTGGTTAGGAGAAAGGTCTGCCTAGCCAGATCTTGTCTCTGACAGGTTCTGGTCTCTGGTAGGAGCACAGGAGCGGGACTGACATGAGAGCTGCCTCTGCTTTTGTGATTTCTCGTGAGATTCTGGAGCATGTTCAGAGAAGAGCC
>NW_010219479.1:0-667 GCF_000695765.1 Mesitornis unicolor
TCCAGAGGATGGTGTAGTTCCATTTCATTTTTGATAGTGTGGTTCAGTAAGTGTGTGTCCTTTTTGCAACCACTGACTTGGATAATGACACATTTACCTGATGTTGCTTAGATGCTTTTAATGTCAAATGCTAGGATCAAAAAATTAATATTATGCATATTTTATGTCTCTTATGTCTCTCTATGGTAAGATATTTTGCAAGGTCAGACCTATACTGTTTGTACACCAAGCAGCTCTTTAGGGAGGAAGGGAGATTTTGTGGTAATTCTTAATAACATTTCTCTCATTGTTATTTCTGTGGGTTCAACTCCCCCTCCCCTCCCCTTCCCTCAGAAGTGTCTTGTACTCCTCATGAGCTGCAGAAAAAGCACACCAGGAAGAATTTCACATTTATGTTTTTTGTAAGCCACTCTTGGTGGCAATGTTCCCCTCCCCCGTCCTGCATCCACTAAAGGATGGATTCTCCTTGGCTCTCTTTTTGTTAGTGTATCTGTAAAAACATTTTCTTATCTCTTACAAAGGTGGCCAGATTGAGTTCTAGCTGGGCTCTTGCCTTTCTAATGTTCTCTCTGCATGAGCTAATGAGATCCCTGTGCTCTTCTTGTGTTGCCTGCCCCTTTTCCCAAAAGTGATATACTCTTTTTTTTTTCCTGAGTTCCAGCAAAAG
>NW_010219480.1:0-663 GCF_000695765.1 Mesitornis unicolor
CCTCTGACACGCAGACCCTCTCGAGGCGTCCCCATCCCGCGGGGGAAGGAAATAAGAGCCGAGACAGGCAGAGCCTCTGGAGAATTCCTTTAATTGCTGTTAACTGCGAGTCTGTAAAAGGTTTGGAGAAAGTCATCGGTACAAAACTACCAGCCGTTAGAATTGTTCCTGGTTTGCACCCCAGCTGGAAAAGGCTCAGGGAGACGCGGGACAGTTCAGAACAGAGAATATTGCACAGACAACCAAACGCTTCGTTCGACTCGAGAGAGGAAAGGAGGGACACAGCTGAGAGCACTGCACCCGTGGAGCTCTGCTGCAGGACCCAGCTGCCACTCAAGTCACCAAAGCCCAAGGGGACACCTGAGCCCCCCACGCTGACCCCGCTGCTGTCACCTCCCCAGCCCAGGTTTTCCTGCCCAATTCCAGCAGGGCAGACGTGCTCTGTGGAAGTGCCTGAAGTCACCGCTGCCACCAACCCACCCGTGTGGGCGGCTGCAGCTGAGAACCTCCCCAAAGGGCAGGAAAAAAAGGAACGAACCCAAAACCTCAACTCTTCCAAGCACGGCTAGGTTAATGCTATCCAAAACCAGAAGGAAACCCACGGCTCCGACAAAGCAGCCCTGGAAGAGGCAGAAGGACAAAGGCAGAGTGCACAAAACCACC
>NW_010219481.1:0-664 GCF_000695765.1 Mesitornis unicolor
AGAGACAATATTAAATTGCACTGACATCAAAAAACAGATTTTGGTCAAAGGGTATCTGTGATACTATTACATGTCTGAATAGATGCTAAGAATATTAAAGGGTAAGAATAAAAATTCAACTTGAAAGACCCTCTGTTATTAAGTAAAACAAAGACCTTGCAGATGGACACAGGTTACACAGTGCACTGTGAAAAAGGAGTTCTCGTCTACTGTGAGAATGAACCAGACTTTGAAACTTGCTGCATCTGAACGCAGTCCTGATATCAAACAGCCACCCACATGCCAGGTACGTGTATTACACTTCAGCACTTCCATGGAAACTGCTTTTCCCTCTTTTCCCTCTATGTCTTCAGTGTTTCACCTGTACGCTCCAGGAAAAAGCTAAGCTTGCTGCTATTAGCCTTTGAAATTAAAACATAGCAATGAGGAGCTGAATTACACTCTATATCCTTTTGAATCTTCCAAAGAACTGGTATTTTGTGTTGCTTGTATTTATAGATAAGCAAGCAATAGGTTTGACCTGTCTGTATTGTATTAGAATTTAAAATGAATGAGACTATGCCTGAAGGCATTTATTGATCACTAGAACTGTTATTGCAGTTTATAGTAAGTGAGAAATAGATAACTTCAGGGAAGTTTGCAGGAATGGCAATTAGCAAATCTT
>NW_010219482.1:0-666 GCF_000695765.1 Mesitornis unicolor
CTTAGGTGCTCAACAGCAAAAAGCACTCTAGATGAGGACGTGCTTCACTCCTCTCACTGCCAACCCTGCAGTTTCCTCTAGTTTAACATCCTTCTCTTCCTTTCCAGACCAACACACCATGGAAAACCATACCACAGAGTCAGCCGACTGGCCACTGACAACAGAATTTGACTACAGCGATTCGGCACCATGCCTGGGAACTGATGAAAAGCGCTTTGCAGCAATTTTTTTGCCACCCCTTTATTCTTTGGTGGTGATATTTGGCCTGACAGGCAACATGCTTGTTGTCCTCATCCTAGTGAAATACAAGAGATTGAAGAGTATGACTGACATCTACCTGCTCAATTTGGCCATTTCTGATTTGCTGTTTGTATTTTCTCTCCCTTTCTGGGCTTATTATGCTGTTCACGACTGGATTTTTGGGGACGAGCTGTGCAGAATTCTCTCGGGTGTCTACCTCCTTGGCTTCTACAGCGGGATCTTTTTCATCATCCTGTTGACCCTAGACAGGTACCTGGCCATAGTGCACGCAGTGTTTGCTTTAAAAGCTAGGACAGTTACGTATGGCATCCTCACCAGCGCTGTCACTTGGGCTGTTGCTCTTTCTGCTTCTGTTCCTGGGATAGTATTTCACAAAACTCAAAAGGAAAATTCACGTTCCACTTG
>NW_010219483.1:0-662 GCF_000695765.1 Mesitornis unicolor
CCATCCCCTGAAGTCAGCAGCCAGTTTCTTTATCTGGTAAGCTGACCAAAGAATTTTGCTGAATCTTCGCAATACTATGAAGAATGCAAATAGACAGCAATCCTACTCAGTAGCTTTTAAAGTATGCCAGCCAAGGAAAAAGAAAAAAACAAAGCACCAACAAACAAACAAACCCAAATAATTTCAGATGTCTGTTTTTCAGGACCTTTGAAATAAATTCCCATCACCTCCAAAGCTCATCAGGGTTCTTCCTCCTGAGGGCAGGTCTGTTCACATTGAGCATTTCAGAAAGCTCTTAAGGGACAAGTCAAGTTTTCCTGAGAAATCTCTTTTCTGTATTTGGGGTACGACTTTCAAGGCCTGCTCCCACTGAAGGCATCAGAAGTTTTACTCCACTTCAGCACAAGGTAAATTAGGCCACTGGATATATTGCTTTTCCCTCTCCTCTCCCTCTGTCCTGGTAAACAACAGGCACAGAGTTTCACGTAGAAATTCCTTTACACATTGGCTGGCTTTTAAAGCACCCGAGATAAGCAGTGCATATCACAAACTCAGAAAATGCAGGGTTTCCACTACCAACAGGATACAGTTTTGCACTAAAAGAACAAATGAAAGTGCTGAGGAAAGAGGTCAAAATAGAAATGGCATGTAGTGGGAGATAT
>NW_010219484.1:0-665 GCF_000695765.1 Mesitornis unicolor
TTTACTCCATACATGCACTGAATTGCAGAGATGAAGTAAAAAAGATTATATTGAAATATAAACACAAGGATGGCCTCTAAATAAAATTACACGAACGGATTCTTTTCTCTTTTGAGACTTGCATAAGTGTAAATTCATAGTGCTAATCCCTGATTTATGTCGATGTACAGAAGGGAAGGATCAGCTCTCAGGAGCCCTTATAGAATAGGTCACCAGAAGCCACAGGAAATCCATTAAGCTGGGGAAAAAATGATGATGCAATGGTAAGGCCTATTCAATTTAAACACCGCACTTAATGACGCAAATGTTACTTTCACGAGACATTACTTCTTAAAATACCTCTATCTGTTTATGAAAAGAAGACACTTCATTCATCCTGCAGCTTTTACTGTTTCACTTGATTGTGGGTGCGGGTTCGTGTCGGTGCAGCTGTAGCAGCTCACCTGCCACTGGCTCAGGAAGCTTTCACATGGGGATGGCATTCGGAAATGCCTTTTATCAACTTGAAATTAATGTTTGAAACAATACGTGCTGATAGAAAAGAAAATATTGGCAGCAAGCCTCCAATTTTACTGCTTAAGAGAGTGGAAATAAGGAGAAATTGAGGCTGCGTAGGAACTTACAGTGGGAAAGCCCCATCCCTACGTATTTGGCATTTCCAGGGA
>NW_010219485.1:0-667 GCF_000695765.1 Mesitornis unicolor
AAAAAAAAGAAAGGTACTTTAATCTACAAGGGTTGAAAGAGCCATTTTATCTCTCTAGCACTTATCAATGCTTTGTAATGAAATATAATTCAGAATAACTGCTTCATAATCCTTTCCTTATTACTTCTCTCTCTTTCATATACTCGTTTCAGTATCAAGTGGTCAAGCTTACATTGTGGAAGTTATCTATATGCAAAAGATTTGCATGGGATATACTATCAGGATTATGGTTTAATCTAGTGAATACTGATACTATATTGGGAATAATATGTGAACAGGTGCTTATGTGTTCTGGCATATTTGTATGTGTTTCCTTGAATCACTTGTCTGTTAATCTGGGTTTGCTACATAATACTCAGCACAGAGATTTGGACATGTAATAACGCTAGGATGAAGGGTGAGAGGGGATGACCTCACCACTGTACAGTCAGTTTAGGAAGGGAGAGGAGAATTAGAGATAAAAATTGAACCCTTGGACTTTCTGGCCATTCAATTCACCTGCAGAACTAGCCCTGGGAAGCCTCTGTCCTAGAGGATGAGGTGGTTAGGAGGCTGATGGCCTGGCTGGCCCCTGTGGGAGCACCCAGGCCAGTGTGGCTGGTTGCCATCTTCTGCTGCTCCACTGGCAGGACCAGCACCAGCACTTGTCCTCTCATAGCCCCGTGAC
>NW_010219486.1:0-667 GCF_000695765.1 Mesitornis unicolor
ACACTGTGCAGCCTTGTCTTGTTTTTGCACTTACTCCTGGACAACCTATTTTTGTCCATTGATTTGATTAGGAATCCTTGGTTTGACCTAATATTTTGGTCCCATTGACGGCAGAAACAGTTATATGTGCAAATTTGCAGGTACAAAATTTAACAAAACTTAGGAAGCAACTTTTAATGATCTTCCCTACCATTAGACATCCTTGCAGTGATTACATAGTAGGTGCTGTGCTTGAAGACAGAGGAGATAAGGAGCACTTTATGAAAAATGGTCTCTGCCTAGACTATATGCCTAGTTCCATTTAGTCTAGATTAACATATTCACAAAATTAAGACATGTTACGTATGTAATTTTCAACATCCTGACAAAAATTTGAGACTCTAGTTCAGAGCTGCTCAGACTATTGAACTACCTGGGGAATGATGGCCACCTTAAAATAGAAGTCTTTTTACCCATTTCACTTAAAGTTCAGTAATCCAAGACAGTGAATGAAATGTAAAAAACACTTCTTAAAGCCAGGATTTCAAACATATTTTAATCTTCTTTAGATCCTATTTCTATGTAATCCAATTTTTATGTTTTAATTCTGTTCATTATGCAAGTTCTGGAAGGACTTCTGTACTTCAGCCTCTGTCTGTGTGGCCTCTGGCACTTCTTGTATTGAGGC
>NW_010219487.1:0-668 GCF_000695765.1 Mesitornis unicolor
AGGCCAGCGAGGTGAAACGCATGGCTGATGCCCGCCAGAAGCTCGGTGTCCCCGTGAAAGCTGTGGACTTCTTGGATTCGGCTCACGTCAGCCACATGCGGGCGTACCCCACCTATTACAGCAACCTCTGTACGACTTTCCTGGCTGACTGCGCTGGGGGCTCGCCTCCCTAGGGCTGTAACGGCCTCCACCTTATAGCAGCAAGTAGATGTGGATTAATTTAAAGTACTGAAGGTGAAATCCAAGCTGATGTGCTTTACCACGGTGTCACAGACCAGTTTGTTTCTTCCTGTCTCCTGTTAACGTCTGCTTTCCGTGTTGTCTCCTTGTCCCTGCTGTCCATTGTGCATGTGTGGTTGCCTCGTACTGATCTCACAATACAGGTCTGCCATGTCTTGGTTGCTTTCTGCCTCTCTACTCTTTCTTTTGTCTTGCAGTGAGCAAACACAAGCAGCTCTGTGGTATTTCCATCTTCTCTCGGTGCATCCCAGCTCTTGTTACTCTCCTTGCTGGAGATCAGGCCCAGAAACCAAGTGTAACACAGGGCACTGTGACCGCTGTCACCCGGTCCCATTAAATAGCTGAGATACAGCGGCCAAAGCTCTGGTCCTTGGCGGGAGCTCAGATGTTTGGGATAACTTCTGTGTGCTTCAAGCAAAAGATTGAAG
>NW_010219488.1:0-667 GCF_000695765.1 Mesitornis unicolor
GTCTGGTGTCATTCCCGACTTCAAGGGGGTAAGGCTGGTCGTACCAACCCTAAGCCTTGCTTAACAGTTCTCCTGTGTGGTTTTAGGCTTAAGCTGGCAATTAATGCCATTCTCCTTTCAATGAGTCAGCACGCTTGTCATGCAGAGAACACTGTGGGCTTGCAGTGGTCCCAGACCTACCCTGGGGGGAGCGGAGAGGGGAAGGAAATGGATGCTGAGGGTGGGGGAGAGAGGCCAATCACCTCCAGCATTTATGAAACTTATGCCCTATAAAATACTGCAATTATATTGTTTTCTAAGTCCAGTGGGAACCGTTGTTTTTCAAGCAATAAATATCCTCCTGCAGCACTGGCAGCCTTAATATGGCAGCTCTGACAATCTGAAAGTGAAACTCATTCCAGTAACATCAAAGTGATGCTAGTGACTTTCCATTAGCCAAGCTGAGAGAAAGAATCAAAAAAGGTAAATAAATTGGATGTTTAGATTTCTTTCAATGTTCCTGTTTAATAAGCAAGTCCTTTCTGAGGGATAAAGCCCCAGACCTCCACTAGCAATATGTTTTTGACAACATTTTGGTAACAGAGCCTTGAAAGATGCAGAAGGAACCACAAATGACTGACAGAACCAATGCAATAATTTTTGTTAAGACTGATGCTCTTTTTTTTTT
>NW_010219489.1:0-669 GCF_000695765.1 Mesitornis unicolor
TTATATGAATATAAAAATATATACATAAAGATATATATATATATAAGACCATACAGAATTTCTTTTGCCAAGCCAGACTCAGCCCAGGAGAGCTTTGCTGGCAAGCACACGAACCTTTGCCATCCTTTGACTCCGTAGCAGCCCTCCCACTGCCAGCAACATCAGTTTAGTTATCATTCCAAAACGCAGGAGAAAAAAATTAAAAATCTGGGCTTAATTTCCTTAAAAAGCCACCAAATTCAACTGTTCCAAGAGAAATAAAGTTCACCTTTAAAAAAGAATAAAAAGAAGGAAAAACATACATACCTTGTGGCATCTCTCTATGAAGTAAGTGGCCAAATTTAAAAGACATTTGAAGTTTATACCCATGTCATACTCCACTTGCTGCTTGCTTTCCAAGCCAAGCAGCTCCTCTGGACTGCAGAGAGAAGGAAAGGGGATTCTAGCAGGCACTCCTCGTCTCCAATAAGCAGCTCTAATTGCATTGTCTGCAGCTGACTCCAGTGCTTCTCAGGTGAAACCTCACCATCATCATGCCAGAAAACTCTTTGGAAGGCAACACAGAACTCTGAAGTCAATGGGAATTCAATATTGAGTCAATGAGGAGTCAATGAGGATTCAACGAGGATTCAACAAGGAGTTCACAGAATCACAGAATATTGGGAGTTG
>NW_010219490.1:0-668 GCF_000695765.1 Mesitornis unicolor
AATCACTTAGGCCTACATCTTAGAAAAAAAATTAAAAGCAACCTAGGATCATAAAGAGTGATAGATAACAGTCACCTTTGGTCTTGCTTACCATTTTGAACACCTGGATTATTGCCAGTCATTTCAGCAAATATACTTTTCAATAACACCATGAAACATGGGTAGAACCTTTCTTAATGTTAAATGAGTAGCTGTCAAGACAGGCCTGGGCTGTGATGCTTTTACCTCACACTGTGACACAGAGCAGCTCTGAAGGTGGTATAAAAAGCCAGAAAAGCATTGCCTAATTGCTGGACAATCTTTCTGTGATCCTGATGGAAAAGGTTCTAAGCCATGCCTTATCTACCAGAAAAACTAAAAGAGCCTGCAGCCATGAGTCTGTGGTCTATCAGGCAGAGTCAAAGTTATTTAACCCATGTTTCCAACAGGGGATGCTGAGGACAAACTTGTCTCTGAAACTTCACCCCTTCATACTTCAATGTATATAGCCTTTAGGCTTAGCTGTAATTCAGGTAATGTCAAGAAGCCCAAACAGGCCACATGGCTAAGCTCTTTCACTAAAGAAGCTGAAGCTCTGTCACATCAGGGAAGTGGTAGATTCCCCAACACCGGACATTTTTAAAATCCAGCTGGACACGGTGCTGGGCCATCTTGTCTAGACTGTGCTT
>NW_010219491.1:0-668 GCF_000695765.1 Mesitornis unicolor
TTCATATATTTTCCTAAATAACAGACTATATCACAGCTAAAGCTGCATGATTACTTCTCAGGCAGTTCTGTGGTACCAGAAAAATACTTGTGGGTTTTACAGCTTTCTTAATCAGATTTTTCATCTCAGAGTCCACAGCACACACTGTGGTGTTCTTTTACTTCAAGTTTTACCTTTTTTTGAGAGAATGTGGATAGAGGTCTTTTTCCACTGAAAGCAGCCCGAATACACATGGAAAAATCTGTGATTAAAAAAAAATAGGTGGTTTCACTTTGCAGTAGAAAATTATTATTTCTTCAAAGGGTGAAAATGCTAGAGAGAATGTGTGTGTGTCTCTGAAGGGCATGAGAAGGAATGCCAGCGGTCCCTAGATGTTCAGACACCCTGAAGGAAGCTGAGGACACCAGGACCCCCACTGTCTCCATGCCCTGTGGAGATGCCCTTTCCATGCCCTGGAAGGCATCACAAGGAGTGACACACTGGTGACACACATGCCTTAGTCCATGGTCTCCAGCAGGCAGGACACATCTTCCCTGATCAGGACATGGACCTGCGAATATTCTCTCAGAATGTGGCACCTAAGACACCTTGCTCCTTTCTCACAGAACAGACACCAGCAAGAGAAGGAAGTGCATAAAAAGAAGAGACCACCACAACCATCGTGAGCC
>NW_010219492.1:0-668 GCF_000695765.1 Mesitornis unicolor
AAGTTGAAAAAAATGATGAGCTGAAAATTGGACCTAAGGTATGTTTTTTGGTTTACTGTTCCTAATTCTTGTCTGAAGCCTTGAGAAGTGATTGTTTAACAAAATAAGTTATTAAAAATGAGTAGTGTATTTTGAATCTCTTCTGCTGAAGCAGTATGAAGTGCAACTGCTTTTGAATATATACAGTTGAAAATACAGCGGACCCTTCATTATCCAGAAGGATTTGGACCACATCTCTTCTAGGTTATTAAAATTTCACATTTCTGCAGGACGTTTATTGCTTTTACAAATACAAGCTCTTCAGGTGTGCTGCTGAGGTGTTTCCCTGAAAATGAGTGCACTGACATTAGACAAAGTGCAAGAAAATGTGTATACTAAATGTGAGAAATACATAGAAATAGAACCCAGCAAAAGGAAAAGCAGAGGCAAACAGCAAGTTGTCCACATCAGTGAGTAGAAAATAGTAAGACTCTTCTGTACTTGGGTTTTAAGTATTTGTATTCTTCAAGACTTTAATGCCTGTTGCAAAGAAACTCGACTGAAATCCTCACCTGAAAGGCAGGTACAAACTCAGTCATGTTAAACTGGATGAAGATGAAGGTTGTATTGGGATGTTTTGGACAATGTTGTTAGAAGATGGCAGAACTGACAGTCTGAAAAGTTGAAAT
>NW_010219493.1:0-669 GCF_000695765.1 Mesitornis unicolor
TGAAGGAGGTCACAGCCGTGTGAAATGTCCTGTACAGATCCTCTGCAGTCTGACCTTCCCCTTAAGCCTACAAAATTAAATGGTACTTTGTTGCTCAGTAGTTACTTTGCCCTCTGGTTAGGAGACAAGGATGCGTGTGATAGGCATCTGTGCATGAGAAACAAAGATCAACTTGTTACATCCAAAATATATCAGGTAGGTTAAACTGGGAGGTGTAAAACTTGAGTAGGAGTCTGAAATCTGGCTCTGGAACAGATGCGGCACAGCAACAAAATAAGAGGCTTTAATAATGACATGAGTTGGAAATGAAAGGATTAGTTTGTTTTGCAACAAAAGCTAAGGGAAAGAAGTAGCATGAAGCGAAACAAAATAATTTTGGGAGTGGGGAGAAAACAATCCCTAAAGCTGTTTGGAGAAGTGGGGTTCTGGAATTCAGCAAGGGCTGTAAAGATTATTGTGGTAGGTCAAATACTGTGAAATGTAATGAGGGATAGAGAACTGACCCTTTATTTTCTTAATGTGCTGGATGAAAGGTATACATGACAAAAAATAGTTTGAAAATAAAATAAAAATAACAAGGGAGATCAGGGGGAATTAATGAAGGACACTTCAGGAATCATTTCGCTCCCATGGTTTATTGCTGAATATTGAGGGGTTCCCATGACTGCT
>NW_010219494.1:0-668 GCF_000695765.1 Mesitornis unicolor
ACATTAACAGAAGGTTTTGTGAAAAGGAAGAGGAATTGAATATCTAAACAAAGATGTTCTTTTCTCACTAGTGGTAAAGGCAGCAGTCTTAATATTTTTAATCATAGTCACATAACTAGACTGACAGGTGAGTGTCAACATCATAATAATCTTGTTTGAGAAGTGAATCATAGGAAGTTCTTCCGAGCAAGCACCAGGGAATAAATATCTGACTGGTAGACTTTACAGGATTTAACTTTTTAAGATCTTGTGGAACTTAAGCCTAATGAAGTAAGGATGGTATGAATGTGTATTTACTAACCCTACTAGACTTTGAAGAACCCTTTCTTTAATTTAATTTACACACACTGGTACAGAAATCTTCATTGGGAAAGTAAGAGCAAAACAAACTGGAGTGACTGGTCTGATGCTTGATAACAAGACCATATATCAACTGAAGGGCAAGATAAAACGTGTTTAATGAAATTAATTGTGCTGTAATTTATTTTTGAAGCTAAATGTCATTGGACAGCAAAACTGGGTTTTTTAGGGAATAGGAGGGGGTCAAGGAGAGGACAGATAAGCTGTAAGAGTGACATAGTACAAAAAGAAAAAGTTAGCAAAGTGGAAATGATGATGAATATCCTTAACCTTTCACAGATTCACAGAACATTAGGAGTTGGAAGGGA
>NW_010219495.1:0-668 GCF_000695765.1 Mesitornis unicolor
GATGGACTTCTCAGAGCTTTCTGCCTCTGTCGTTGCAGGTGCCCATTTCCTGTTACCGCTTGAACCCCTGGGACTCCTGGGCTCCTGCACTGCATCTCCATAATAAAAGGATATTTTCTCTCTTTTGACTGTGTCTGCGATACGATCTTCTCTTGAGAAGAGTCTGGCTCCCTCTTCTTCTTTCGCTCTCACCAGGTTTTGAGACACATTGCTAAGACACACACAGCACACCACAGCACACCTCCCTGCCCCAAGGTCTTCTCCCAGCTGAAGAGTGCCAGCTCTCTCAGCCTCTCCTCATCCCAGTCAGGTCCCTTAGCAGTCCCTTGGCTTTCCTGCCCGCTCTCCTGCTTCCCTACGGGCACAGACCAGAAAGGGAACTGTGCCGTGCTCAGCTCTTCACCGGCTGACACAACAAGTAGAGTCCATGCTGAGGAGGAGATGTTTTTAGTGACGCCAAAGGCTTTTGTGACTCTGTCCCTTTTTTCTTCTTGTCTGGTATTTTCAAGCTTTTTCAGCTTTGTTGGAAATTAATCAAGGTATCAAAACCACCCTAGGTTTGAAGGCATCAACATAAAGCAAGGATCAGTTTGGAAGACTGACATTTCAAATTCTCCTCTCACTGTAGGACCTTCCAGAGCAGCCACGACGTTACATGCTCAGAGTTG
>NW_010219496.1:0-669 GCF_000695765.1 Mesitornis unicolor
GGAGAGAATGAATTGAGAAGTTGTTTCAGAATTAAATAGAAATGCAACTTTTTCATTTAGATTGCGGGTTTTTTTGAAAGGAACTGAAATGTTTTGGCTTTTTCCCCCGAGACTGTTGTTCCTTATGCCTAATTTTTAATCTCTTATCTCAATCCACTTTCATAACGGTAACTTGGAAACCTAACCTATCCTCTCCAATGTGCATCATCATAGAGTTCCTTCTAGTTTGAAACATTTTACTAAAATTACACAAATCCTTGAGCTACAAGAAAACATTTTTTAATGGCAACGTTACCACTGAAATACTGACTTTGGTTCTCAGGAGGTTTTACCTGCACATCGCTTCAGCCAACCCCAGTTATTGGTGAAGTCAATGGGGCAGGAGTGTGGCAGTGGGGTGTGTTCGAAAGAAGGCGACTTTGCTTACACTCTAATATATTTTATGACAAAACACTCGATCCTTTGTAAGCAAATAGAATTGTGTGTGAAAAGCATGAAAAATTATTGCCAGTTTTCAGGCTGGCAGTTGTTGGGGTGTAACGTCAGTGTGTCAGTTTTGCCCTGAAGAGTAAGTCGGGATTATTGGCTTTGGTAGCATTTTGTTTCCAAGTGTTATGGGGAAAGGTCTGTGTGTTTTCAGCTATCTGGCAGTCAAATTTTGAGGAGGTA
>NW_010219497.1:0-669 GCF_000695765.1 Mesitornis unicolor
AAAAAAAATAATAGTAATAATTTAGAAGGTAGAAATGTCCTGACTTCCCAGTTTAAGCAAGAAGCAGGAAGCCTTTCGCTCCTTCCTCTCCCTCAAGCTGTTTATTCTGAGCTCTCTTTGTAAGACTTAGAGCAGTAAGAAAGGGCACAGAACTCTCATGGTTTGATTTTATTTTTTCTTGGTAGATCAGCTTTCAAAGTAAACAGGCAATCCAAAGCAAATCAAGCCTAACAAAAGGGAACATTTTGCCTCTAATGTTCCTTTAATAATAGTTCTGATTGCAAACGCTAGAGTCTTTCTATCTGGATACAGAGACTAAATTATACAGTCATGTGTTTTAATGGGCAGAAACAAAGGTCAAAATCCAGGTGCTTTCATGTATACTTTTATGATGAAGAGTCCTTTTATTTTACGTTTCAGTTGTAGGAGTTTCAATAAAAGGGAGTCATGGAGTCGTGGGGGAGAGAAGGAAGACAGTTGTGCCTCCCTTTCCAACTGCTATTAATAAAATGAATGAGGCTTTATTTCACCAATTTATTTTGTAAATAAAACCCCCTTAATGCCAAAGCCATCTTTGCATAACTGCTGAGAAATACAAAAATAATTGGCACAGGAACTATGATCTTAAGTGAGGAAAAAATATACATTCATTATGTTTCCTATACAGCA
>NW_010219498.1:0-668 GCF_000695765.1 Mesitornis unicolor
CAAATTAGCCTCCAAAAAGAAAAGTAATGCCTCTCCCCATCCTACTCACAGCTTAAGCAAATAGCCTCTGTTTCTGAAGCTCCAGCGCTCAAGTAAGGACTTTCCCCAGAAGAATAGCAGGGGCATACAAATTGGAAGAGGAGGAGGGTGATGGAAATGAGAATAAGGCCTTGCAAACAGCTTTATTAGGGCAATCTAGAGAGAGGATTCACAGCATAAACTCAAGTCAAACAAGGAGAGCCCCTAGGGGAGACCTTTTTGCTTCTCATAGCATGGATCTAAATTCTTTTACCTTGTGACAGAGAGCAGCTCTGTGGTAATAACCCAGGCTCCCCAGCAGCAGCAACACAAGGCAGACAGCAAAGCCTCCAAGTACCTGAGGCATACATCCCGTATCCAGTCAGTGGGTGCATCCAACAGAAGTACAAGCTTTTATTTCTGCTGTGTATTAATTTTTTTCTTTTTTCAGAAAATTTTCAAGCGTTATGACACGGATCATTCGGGAACCATTAACAGCTACGAGATGCGCAATGCAGTCAATGATGCAGGTACTTCTCTCACCGCTCGATGCCCAGCAGCCAAAGCAACCTTATTTTGGTAGATCTAACACAGGGTGAAACACAGAACACTGCAGCCTTTTAAAGAGAGACCCTGCAGAAATTAAAAAA
>NW_010219499.1:0-669 GCF_000695765.1 Mesitornis unicolor
AACTCTCCTGGATGCTAATTAATCAAAACAAATCACTGGTGAGGACAGCTCTTCTCTCACATTCCCCAAGCTGATGGTCCGGCTGGGCTGACAGACCTATTCAGGCCTGGGAGTCAGGGCTGAGTGTGCCAAAACCAAGGCCTGTCCCACTGCCCCCGTACAGGGAACAGGGCAGCTCTGGAGCTCCTCAGCAGGTTCAGCCATGCCTGCAGATCATCAAGCAGGTGCACAGTGATGAGGCAGGATAAGTTCAAGCCAGGAGGTCAGTCTGCAGCTCAGTCATGTCCAGGGATGGCCACGCAGGGCTCTGGGGAAGGGGCCAGGCCAGGCAGGTCTGGGGAAAGCTGGAAACTGGCAACCTGTGGTGTCACTGGAACAGGGACTGACAGCCCTGGTTTGGGCTGGAGGGAGATCCTGGTCCACGGGCAGGGTGGAGGGAAGCCCTGGGGGGCTGCTCAAGGCCCTGGCAGTCATGGAGGCAGTGTGTCTGGTGAGGCAGTTGATGAATACTTTTTGTTTCCAAGCTAGGAGAGACCCAAAACCATAATGTCTGTGCTTTTTCTCTTTGAACCAGCAAAGATGCACAGTAAATGCAGTGCTAATACAACTATTTTGCAGGAAAAAAAAACCAGACCCTAGTGTGAAAGATGCAGAGATAGCACCTCATCT
>NW_010219500.1:0-668 GCF_000695765.1 Mesitornis unicolor
GTAACCAAGCTCTGATGGCAGTGCCGTTCTTCAGCGGAACAGTGCTGCTTTGCTGTAACTCTCAGCATATGTTGTGGACATATGGAAAGGCTGTGAGTCTGCTCTTGCCCCTGGAATTTACGAGGACCCCACAGCAGGTCAGCCACATGGATGGCACTTCCCTGTCCCCGGCTCTGAGCTGAGGTGTCCACTGAGCCTGGTGTGGGTAGCTCCCACTCCCATATGTGGGCTGCTGGGACCTGGGGTCTCCACTTCCCCTGGCAATGGCTGTGCTGTGACTCAAACTTTTCCTTGGGGTTCCTAGAATTCATGACTTTGGTGGTGAGAAGCGTTCAGCATCCCAGCTTCAGAGCTAGCCCTTGCTCTCATGTGTCTGGTCCTGCAGGCTCTTCTCTTTGCAGTTGGTGCTACCTGCAGGTCAGGTCCTTCTCCAGCGCCTCCCAGAATGGTTGTCCTGTGGCACAGCGAGGGCACAGGGACTGCTCTTGTGCCTCACCGTCAGAAGGACAGCTGCCACGCAGGGCAGCTGTGAGCCTTGGCATGGGGGCGGCAAGAAGGCCTCTGTAATTCTACCCAGTTGGTGACTGCCATGCCATGACGTGAATGTGCACAGCACACCTCCTAATACTCAATTTGGGCAAAAGCCAAGTGACAGCCCTGAAAGTTTC
>NW_010219501.1:0-670 GCF_000695765.1 Mesitornis unicolor
TTTTTTTTTTTTGTCCAGAGCATTTGTTGAGAACATCATCTACCAGCAGGCCAGCGTCTTTGCCAAGAGTACCCGCTATGGAAAGTGCCAAGTCTATTTCTGGTAATATCACAGTTTTTTAGATTGTTAGTAAAATTAGGAATTCTCATTTCAGTGCTTTACTTACAGGTCTACCTTAGTTTTTCAAGAGAGGACAAGATAGAACTTTGGTCTTCAGACCATCAAGCCCTTGTCAAAAAAAAAATAGCAGCTCTGTTTGGGTATTTGGAATAGCTTATTTTTCAGTGTTCAAGTTTTCTATTGAAGTATTTGGGGAAAGAAACTAAAGTCCAGTGGTAAAATAATATTCCATTTGATTGTGTCAAGTGGGACTGAAGACATTTTTCTTAATTGTTCATCTGGTGCCCTTATTGTCACATATACAGATTTGCACCAGCATACCAGATGGATAAGTATGAGTGTAGCAGTTGACTTCTATGTCCTCTTTCCTTGTATTACAGATAATTTTTGTGTGCAAGGTATATGTGAGGGAGGAAACTGTTCCTGGCTGTTACTTTTTACTGCTTGGATGTAGGATTATTTTTTTTGAGTGAGGCAGAGATGCATATTATCCTTCTCTAATTCAGAAATTCCATTGTTTTGTTTATGGAACAAATTATTGTCAATGGTT
>NW_010219502.1:0-668 GCF_000695765.1 Mesitornis unicolor
CCTAACGTTCTGTGATTCTGTGAAATGTCTGCCTGCTTACTGTATTCTCACAGGGGAAAGGGTACATCTCATGTGAAATATGTGGTGACCAGGAGGCTGTGTTGAGAAGCTTTTCTGTCTAGGTTGTGCATAGGTGTTTGAGAAGTACAGGTAAATAATGCAAGAACAAAAGCTGTTTGGTTATACAACTACCCAGTGTGTTTTAGGGTATCATGTATGCATGCAATCAAATTGTTTCAAGAAGTAAGGATTTGTTAACAAACCACTTTGTCCTCTGAAACTTCCTAATGCTTTTGGTGCCTTGCACTATAGATATTACTGGGTTTTTGTCGGTTAGTTTGACTCCTTTCTTGCTGTGCAGGATCAGAGGTAAGTACCTGCACACTTCATTTTCCCGTTGCTGGTTGTGCTGTAAAGTGAAGTAGAGGTTTTCCCAGCGAGTACCACCATAGTGTGTTAGAGCATTGAGTGGATTTGTGTTCAGTGCAGAATAAGAACAACTCATCTCTACAGGTATGGCTTTACAGCACACTGTTTCTACAGGGAAAAATAGCTTTAAAAATTTCTAACTGTATGTTGTGCTCACACCAGCTGATTGCTGGACCACAGCTTAAGCTGGATCACTGAAAAGACCA
This sequence comes from Mesitornis unicolor, assembly GCF_000695765.1. Classification (NCBI taxonomy): domain Eukaryota; kingdom Metazoa; phylum Chordata; class Aves; order Mesitornithiformes; family Mesitornithidae; genus Mesitornis; species Mesitornis unicolor. Next base: position 636 of record NW_010219502.1, read on the forward strand.
GGGTCTAAAAGTTCTCAAGCTGATTTTCATGCT
>NW_010219503.1:0-670 GCF_000695765.1 Mesitornis unicolor
AAAAAAAAGAGATTATGTGTGGAAGCAGACGATGATGGTACTGGATTTATAGAAGGCAGGCAAAAATTGTACACGGACTTTTGTAAGTCATAAGCAAGCAGTCAGTTTAAGTCATGAAAACAGAAAGGTGATTCTCAAGGGAAGCAGGCAGTAAGGGGACCAAGAAGAGTTCACAGCATCAAGGAATGGAAAAAGGAAGATCTTCCAGCAATAATACTAAAGGAACAAAATCATGGGGGCAGAAAGAGGATCATGAGATGACAAAGGTCAGAAACATAGCATTTTATGAAATATTAGAAGAAGAGTTTTCTATATAAAAAGACAGCAGAGAAAGTGACAAAAATAAGAACAGAGAGAAAGTGGACATCACACTCAGTAACCAGGAGTCAATGGGTACATCACTGAAATCAGTCTTGGTAGATCTGAATCAAGAACTGGAAACAGGAGCAAAAAGGCATTAAAGGGATGCTAGATGTTCAGCCTCTGAGAGTTAAACAACAGACTCAAAAAGTTTCAAGAGGAAGGAAAAATTAAACTTAATTATTAAAATTCAGAGAAGGCTCCTTACAGGCTACTGGCTAAATAGTAGGCTTGAAAGGGAGAAAGACCAAAAGATAGGAGTTTTCTGTTTGTTGGTTGGTTTGCAGGGTTTTGGTTTGTTTGTTTGTTT
>NW_010219504.1:0-670 GCF_000695765.1 Mesitornis unicolor
GATGCTGACACTGAGTTTGGTGGTGAGAGGCAAAAAGGGGAGCATGCAATGGACTGTTAAAATGGAGACATGGCGTGTGCTGCAGAAACCAAGATTTGTGTTGAAATGCAGAGTGAACAAATAGAGTAAGATGCAGTGACTGCTCTTGGTTGTGAAATGCACAAAATGTTGAGAAGGAAAAACGGGAAGGAACAGGGAGAGGTGTGTGCAGCAGAACTGCATGGGGCAGAGGGGTCCTAGGAGGAACGGGCTGTGTGATTTCAACCAGTGTCATTAAAACCACGAAACCTGGTGCTTCTGCCTTGCCTCCGGCTTGGGAGGACTATCAGGAGCTTGAGGATACCGATGCAAACATGAAAGCATCTGGTGCAAAATGTGTCCCTATTGAAGGCAATGCAAGAATCTGAAAGGAGCTGTTATTTTTAATTTAGTGTAACCAAAGTCCATGTGAAAGCTGGATGAAATACCCAGAGCCAATGCTCTGTGCCAGAAATGATGAACTATTGTGTAGGAAAAGAAAAAAAAGGTGTGTTTATAAAGAATCTGGAAAGTTCTGATGGAGCAACGTGTAATATATCTCGCTACAGAAAACGTCCTCTGTAACAAAGGAGCTGCCAAACAGACCTGACAACGTCTGTTTCACAGCTTTGTGTGCACCTGCAACAAGGGA
>NW_010219505.1:0-668 GCF_000695765.1 Mesitornis unicolor
TTCTCAGGGAATGGTACAACGCAGCAGGAAGGTCCACAGGGCTTCACTCATCTCTGCAAACACCACTACTCACCTGCCTGACTATGTGGAGGCTTTTCTTTCCTGAGGCATTATCTTTGTCTTTTCCAAGCTCTTTCTTCCCCTGCTTAGCCGCCTTCTTCAGCTCTTCTTCCTTCAAGCGTTCTAGCTCCTGCCGCTGCTTTTCCTCAAGCTTTCGAGCCCGCTGCTCCATCTCCCTGCAGAAGCCAAACAGAAAATGTCCCTGACAGGCGCTGCCAGAAATCCGGGCTCACTGCCGTCCATCATCAGACGGAGCTCCCTCAGCCTGCGGAGGCTGGGAACACCCGAGGTGAGGGAAGGTAGGAGGGGACCTCCAGGACCTGCCACATCTAAGCCTTGCTGTCATAAGGGCTCAGCTGTGGAACAAGGTCTGCCTGGACAACTCCAGCACACTGCCAAAGACTGACCCACCATCGCTCCACACTGCTGCCTGGAGCCCTCTCTCGATTTCCCCGGGTAAACCAGCTTGCACATCACTAACATCTGCTTACCCCTGCACCAACACTTGGCTTTTCCAGCCCTTCTCCCCGAGCACGGTTTGCTCCTTAGGCAAGAATAAGCAGAGAGCAAAGGCTGCAGTAACTTCCCCCTGCCAAACAGGCTCCCAA
>NW_010219506.1:0-671 GCF_000695765.1 Mesitornis unicolor
ACTGTTGATAGCATATGTACAAACACAGATAGTTCTTAGTCTGAGGCAAATTTTTTCTGCTCTTTTAACAAAGCAGTGTATTTAATCTAAAATTGGTCTTTTCCCTTTAATTTTTGTTTAAATTGTGTTTAAATAGCGATGGAAACTTCTTCCCCCCCACCCCCCATCGGTACTGATGTCCTTGCAATAGTATAAATTCCTTTTTTTTTCCTCTCTCCCCTTAGTCTTGAACTTCGAGAGTTAGAAAAAAAGCTAAAATCTGCTTATATGAATAAAGAGCGAGCGGCGCAGATCACTGAAAAAGAAGCGATACAGTATGAGAAAATGGTAACTAACTTCACAGCATCTCCCAGCACCTGAGTGCTGCAACTCTCTGTGTGGGTTGTGCTGAAAATGTTTCCTTTGAAGCTGGCCTTTTTGTCTACAATACTGTTAGGTTTCGGTGCTCCATGTGTATCGAAAACACATTTTGAATTATGAAGGAGTAATTAGCCAGTAATAACCAGCCATAAATAAAAGGCTGGCTTTGTCATTGCAATCAGAGTAGTAGGGACTTAAGCTGTATGAAAGGACTTTTTTTTATTTGCTGGTTTAGTTATGTTTATCCGAGTTAAAACTAGGATACGCTCTGCACAGTAAGCACTTGCTGTGGCCAATCCTTACCTCAGAAG
>NW_010219507.1:0-672 GCF_000695765.1 Mesitornis unicolor
ATATACCATATTTTTAATAGATATATATACACCATATAATATATATTATACAAATCTATAATATATTCTATATAACATATACAGGAGCCATTTTGCCTTTTACACTTCTTAAAAATGCTGTGGAAGATCTCTTATTTGAAAAAATAAAAGGTTAAACTCAACCACTCTTCAACAGATTTTTCCATGTGTATAATAAAGTGAGCAAGACTTCAACAAGACAGCGCATCAGAAAAGTAGAGGTTAACGCTGATGTATTTCAATTTAAGCTGTAACTTTCGGTGCTGCTACTATTCCTTCCTTAGACTTCTCAAGAAAGGACAAAGGAGATGTGAACTTGAGGAAATATGAGGAAAGAAAGAAAGTTAGGAGCAAGAAGTAAAGATTTTAGTGCTAAGTTGGACAAGGCTTCTCTGATCCCAGCACTAAATACTGTTTCTTAAACAGCTCCAAATGATATCAGTAAGAAAAGATGCAAGGGTATAGGAAAGATCCATCATTAGGAGAGGACTTTTGGGTATTTTTTTTCCAAAATACATCTTCCAAAACACCTCAGTTGTCTCCACTGTGTTGGAGGCAGTATCTTCCATGAAAGGAAATGGCTGAGAGTTATTTAATAGGGTACAACTCGAGTAGATACTCAGTGGTTGTGTCCAGTGACTTTGCCAATCCTCA
>NW_010219508.1:0-671 GCF_000695765.1 Mesitornis unicolor
ATGAGAGCAGGCGGAGGAGAAGGGAACGATCCCTTCTGGTGGGGACTGACCTGGAAAGCTCATGACATGGAGGATGAAACCCTACGAGATGCTCAGGGAACTGCAAATGTCTTCCTCTGCCTGGGACAGGCATCACTCAGGGCTGCAGAGGAGCGGGGCTGGGCTTTGGGGTGGGGTGGCCATGACCTCTGCTTGTCCCTGGTTCTCCCGTGGCTTTGTCCCTTTGTCCCTGGTCCTCTAATGGCTTTGCCTTGGACTGGGCTGCTCCATCCTGGGGACACAGCAGGGAGCTTTGAGTGGGTTTGCTCTTGGAGCACTTCAGGGACTCAGCCCATCACTGCCACCTGTTTTGCAGGTAAAACAGGGAAATGGATTGCTGGAGGCTGGCAAGGGCGTGATGCGTCCTGATGGAGGGGCTTCCCATGGTACCAGTATCAGTGGGGCTGTGTCAAACCGTGGCAGACGTGAAACTTTAATGCCCACCTGCAATATTGATGGTGCTTTTGACGATGAGGTGGAAATCACACTGAAAGCCCTGAATATTTCATGGGTGGCTCCGCATCAAGTTTTCAGGGAGGTTTTCTTCCATTGTCACTGCATCCCCAACCTGCAATGAGGTCTGAGCCGTCCTGTGTGGAAGAAGGGTCATGACTCCCCAGTTTGCAGCCAAA
>NW_010219509.1:0-667 GCF_000695765.1 Mesitornis unicolor
TCAGCCAAAAAACCTGCATTAAGTCCTTTGAGATTTGCAATGTGGATGTCTCCAAGGATATAAATGAACAAAGGCAACCCCGTCCAACTGCCAACCCCCAATTTGTGCTCCGTTCTAGTACAAATTTAAGAAAACTCTCTTTGCAAACACCCTAAATGGCACAGCGGATATAAAACACGGGTGGGAGCCGTCTCAGGTCGTGTGCGTTAATCACACCTGTGTTTGTGGGTCTACAAATGGAGTTTTTCTCCTTTAGAAAACCCAAGGCTGGCCACAGAAGAGGGCTCACACCAACGAAATGAGGGGTTTAAGCTCCTTTGTAACCGCAGCTTTCGGTTCACGCAGCATTAACAACTCAAGGCCCTTGGAACAACTGCAAGGCAGGAAAAGCCAAACTCTCACACCCACTCTTTTGAGTTAAAAACGTAAGAAAAAAAATCCACTTTTGACCCCAAAAACCAAGTCAAACAACATTAATTCTCAAGGCAGCGGCTGGTTTTAATAATGCAATATTCAGGCAAATACTGCGGTGCTGCGAGTCCTGCCCCTGCTTTGGCACCGCTCTCATTTCGGACACCGCCTCCCCTACCTGTGCCAAAAATGTACCTCTATATACAATTTTACTTGATAAATTACATGACACGCCAGAGGGCTGTGCTGCCATCCA
>NW_010219510.1:0-668 GCF_000695765.1 Mesitornis unicolor
GCCTGAAGACCAAGAAGTTACTGCCTGCCCTGCCCTGTCCTGGCCAGACTTGGCTGTAAGTGCCAGGAAGGCAATGGGGCAGGGGCTGTGCTGGAGAAAAGTAGCCCCAAGGATGCTGCTGTGAGTACAGCACCTCACTGGAGACATGTAGAGAGGCTCAGGGGAGATCCTTTCTGCTGCCATGGGATGAGCTGTCAGTGTCCAGGACTCCCACGCTGCACCCCTCACAGGGGGCAGTGGACATATCAGCACAGTCCACATTGCCTTCCCAGGTATTTGCACACCAGCACAGGAAGGCCTGCCTCTACAGAACTGGGTCACCATGGCTGGAGCTAGTATCGAGGTTGTCTACACTGTAACCCCCCAGAAAAAGAAACACAATTAACACTGGTGCTTTCTTTTTAAAATACCTTTTGTTTCTTAAAAAGGAAGAACTTACTTCAGAAAAAAACCCCAAACCTGTCTATAAACTATATAGATATATACATATACACATATACAGAGATATCTATAAAAAATTATGACAATGGCTGCAGTAGCCATTCTGTCAGCTGTTATTGCCCCTTTTTGGGACTACTGTGTCCAAACACGTTTAATCCCTGAGCAAAAAGACTCAGTAAGCGGGTCAGATATACATTGACAGTTGAAAGCAATTATACGCTGGGGCT
>NW_010219511.1:0-671 GCF_000695765.1 Mesitornis unicolor
TAGGATGGTACTGAATTTATCTAGGTGGGTCCCAGAGACCCACAGAACCTGATACCCTGTGAAAAATGCACTTTGCAGAAAAAGAAAGAAAAGTGGGGAGTAAACTCGGGGTATCTCAGTGTTTCAAAAAGCTCAGGAAAGATTCACGTCATATACAAGTGCTCTGTTGGCCTTCTCCCAATAAAGGACATAGTTCTCTCCTTGCTGTGTTACTTGCACAACCCTGGCAAGGTATTCAGAAAGTATCTACAGACATCTTGGTCTTACTACATCCTGCCAAATTGTTTTCTAACCCATATGAATCAGCAAGGAGCCCTGCTAGCATCCCTCTTGGGGTGAGCACCTTCAGGCATCCACACTGTGCTGTGTAGGCAAACCCAGCTTCCCATGATCTCCCTCATACACTGCCAATACCAACAGAAGCATGGACTTTGACACCAGATACCATGAGTATCACTGAACTTGTGGAAGAAGGGCCATGGGGTGTATCTCAGTTCACAGCACTGGGTAAGCACTCATCTGTTCCTGAGAAAGTGGTTTTCCCTGAGGTTCAGTTTCATGGTCTGGCTCTTGGACTGGTGATGTTTGGACTGCATAAGCCAGAGCTGACAATGGGCAGCAGCCAGCTAGAGGACCTGAAGGAGTAGCACAGCAGAAAGGGACCTGGGAGT
>NW_010219512.1:0-672 GCF_000695765.1 Mesitornis unicolor
CAGCAGGAGCAAACCAAAATGAATATGAGTACGTATTTTCAAAATGACGGCAGCATCTTCTAAGCACTTTAAAGCTACGTATTTGATTTTCATTAATCTCATGATTGGATTTCTTGAGATTCCTATTTGCATAACTTTTCACAATTCATGCAAGACTTCAAAAAGTGCTGGTATAAAAAACATAGCATTTCTCCTGCTGTTATTTATAAAGGAAAGCTTAACCACTGTAAATCCACTTGGAGATCCAAGTTCTATAGATTCTGAACCAGTACTCTAATACTTTCCCCCTTGTTGATCTGTTTGCATGTTTGTTTTGTTTTGTTTTTTTATTTAAGTGGAAAGAAAAAGATCAAATGTATCAGGTTTAGTTTAATTAGTCTGCAATTTACTAACTTTGATCCCTTTGAGAGTCACAAGCAGTAGCTTCTTTAACACAGCCATGATGCTTTGGTGACTTTCACCTGATGGAAGAAATCATGAAACTGTCTCTCTTCAAACCCACATGGACCTAGGTGCTCATCATGTCAGGAGGAAAGGACTGGAAGTGTTACATTTCTCTGCTGCATTTTTCATTCTTATCTAACTTTTAAATACTTATTATGCTGTCCTGATTGTGTTTTATCAGAGAACTGGACTTATTGTGAAACAAATACTTACACTGGATATCTTGTT
>NW_010219513.1:0-670 GCF_000695765.1 Mesitornis unicolor
AGGCTGGTAACCCTTAAACCATAACACACTGGCAAATAAAAACCATGGTGAGATTCCTCCCTTTTGGCTGAAGATAGCTGTGGTAACAATATCTATCTGTACAAGTTATCTGGGTTCCCACTACAGGTGAATGAAATCTAACACTATTATCAATAGCGTTCAGGGGCAAATTCCTCTGACCACATTTAAGCGTAATTTCTGATGAGATGAATTACACCCTCAATTTCATATTGCACTCAGATAGTGACTACATCATGGGAACCTAGAAACCCAACTCAAACAGACACACATGCACCATGGACTCCTCAAAGCAGGTGAGAGAAACTGCAATGCTATTCTCCAAACAGAGTCTCAGCTCCTAGATAAACATGAGATTTTGAAGACCAACCCTTGATGGAAGAGTGGGAAGTTCAAGCCTTCACTCCCAGAAGATATGACACAGGAAGGGGTGAGCAGAAAGGATACTGAGGTTCATCTCCATCTGTCACCATGACACACAGCATTTAATCAGCCCAGTAATGAGCAAATCACTTGCAATCTTCATGATTAAAAATATGCCAAAGTGAAATGAGCATTCACACAGTGGGTTTAATGTATGGCTAAATACAGACAGATGTACAATTAGGGAACAAGAACTCCCTTTGAGGAAGCCCTGATTTCCTAAAGTTGG
>NW_010219514.1:0-673 GCF_000695765.1 Mesitornis unicolor
GACTACTCAAAGAATGGTCAGTGTTTCCACTGTAAACACTTATCCCAAAGCAAATTTTTGTACTACCCAACAGGTAAGCGTTTACAATGGAAAAAGGCTTTATTTTTCTTCATTCTCAGTCATTACAAAACAGATTGGTCTCATTTACTTCCTCAGTTGAACCAAATCTTTTTGATAGTTGCATAGCATGGCTACAAAAATCTGCTGTAGCAAAAGATTTAAATTATCAACTCAGTAAAAGTGATATATTTTCAAGAAATACATTAAAAGTTTTGAGTACTTTTTGTTTTCACTTCCACAATTTCCAAACAGTCTAAACTCCCAAGCAGTAGAAAGCAAATAGCTTGCATAGCACAGTAATACAGTGGGTTTGTGCTGCAGGGGGAAAAATTAAAGAATTGTCAGTAAATTTATTGTCCAGTATATTACTACACTGACCTGATGTCAGTTTTATTCAGAATTTATGTTGCATGCTGTCTATCTTAAAATAAATGCTGAAGTGGAGCTGTTCTCATTCGAAAAAATGGAAGTGTATATCATGTTTCAATTACTTGTGACGTAGGAAACTCAGGACTCACAGTGGGTCGGAGAATCTTGTGCCTGTGGAAATAAAAAACTCTTAAAAAATGAAGCCAATATGTGTTTCATTTTTCCCATTTAAATATGAAAAAAA
>NW_010219515.1:0-672 GCF_000695765.1 Mesitornis unicolor
GTCCGACCCCGCGGCGGCCGCTCGCCGGGCGGATGCCGTCACGCCGCGTCACGCCTCGCTTCCCCGCCATCGCAGCCGTCACTCACCCGCCAGGCCCACGTCGCCTCGTGTCACCTGCCACGGCCCCGCCACCCAAGCACTCCCCATCCTTGTCACCCACCCAACCTCCCCCCGATCCCCACTATAGCTTTGTTGCACCCTGTCACACCTTGACACCCTCGTCACCCCCTCATGCCCCGTCGCAGACCCTGTCACCTCCACTGCCCTGTCACTCCACCTCAGCCATGCCCCAGTCCTGGTCTCCCCTGTTACACCCTGCCACCTCCATTGTCACCTGCCACAGCCCCCATCACAGTCCCTCATTACCCCCTGTCACCACATCACCTCTTGTCACCCCCAAGGGCGGACCTTGGATGGAGGAAAAGCTCCATGTTTCTCTGGAGAGAGTTCACTGAACAACAGGCTGGTTGAGGTGGGGCAGCTCTGGAGGTCACCTGGGCCATCCCCGCCGCTCAGGCCATGCCACCCAGAGCCAGTCGCCCAGGGGCGTGTCCAGACAGCTTCCAAACATCTCCAAGGATGGAGACTCCACAGTTGTCCCTGGGCAACCTGTACCGGGGTCATCCTCACAGTGCTAAAGCTTTCTGATGTTCAGAGGGAACCTCCTGTGTT
>NW_010219516.1:0-673 GCF_000695765.1 Mesitornis unicolor
CAGTAATTATCACCATCACCGTTAATATTAATGAAATAACCATGGCTGTTCTATCGTCATTAGCATATCGTTAATGTTAATACAAACACTACAATCAGCATTAGTGCAATATCGGTAATTAGCATTAATTGCTGCTCCTGTTGCCGTTGCCATTACCGCAGTAACTCGTTATCGCCATCATTAGCACGGTCATTAATTGCTAACACTGGTGTCATTAACGTCGCTGTCATTGCTGTCAGTGTCATTAACGGTGCAGCCCCAATTGGCAACGTTAATGCTCTCGTTATGAATATTAATGAGGTACCTGTCCTTGGTCCTGACGCTGTTCTGATCGCTGCTACTGCTGAAACCATCAAAACCACTAAAACCATGGCTATCATCATGATAATTACTGTTAATGTCATTAAGATTGCAATTAACAGCGACGGAATAACTGCTGCTACCGCTATTTACATCATTGTTTATAGATTAGATATTAATTTTATTTGTTCTAATATTATTATTGCTATTACTGGCACTAGCAACATGGATATTAATGTTAATTGTATTAATATTAATATTATAATTAATATCGATATTTAAATAGCGATTATTATTATAATAAGTGTTATTATTGTTATTGTTGTTATTATTGTCATTATTATCATTATTATTATCATTATCATCATCATTA
>NW_010219517.1:0-673 GCF_000695765.1 Mesitornis unicolor
CACCTCCCCCTTCCCCGTCTGTGTGGGTCCTTCCTGAGTCTGTCAATCTCCTTTTTAGCATAAAAACCTCCTATTTTTGGTCTGTGCTGAGTTGCTTTGCTTCCTAATTGGCAGCGTGGGTTCTCTCCGCTTCATTCGAAACAGCTCGGGGATGGCTACACCCACGTGGGGACTGCACGGGAGCCCGGCCAGACGAGGATGTAGGGAATATTTGGTAAACTCAGAAGATTAAAGACTTTCTTGAAACATCTCTGCAAGTTTAGTTTGACTTGTATAAAATTTGGTGCTACTTTATGCTGTTTTACCGGCTTGGATGCTGTTCAGAAAAGATACTTAGAAGTGGTGTTTTCTATGAGGTCCTTCAGGTTATTTGCTGGTCCAGAGTAAGAGGAAAAGGAAGAACTTAACCAGTAAAGGTTGGATTTACCAAGTCATCTGCAAATATTCTGTGAAATCTTGGCCTTGGATGTGAAAGAAAAGAGGATGAGGTGAGGTTTGCCCTGTGGGGAAAGGCTTTTTGTTGTTTACTGCTGGGGAAAAAAGTAGAAGACCTCCAGATGATGCTTGCTCCCACCCAAGGCAGATGAGATTCCTGCCTCTGCTCTTGATGAGAGTGCAAGCTGCTTTTTGGGAGACTCTAAATAAAGCCCTGGAAGCTGGATTTAGGGGAGCT
>NW_010219518.1:0-662 GCF_000695765.1 Mesitornis unicolor
GGGGTCTCACCACAGCAGAGCAGAGGGGCAGGACCCCCCCCTGCCCACGCTGTGGGGATGCAGCAGTGATATGAACTTCACCATAGGTTTGATTTCCAAGCCACCTTTAGTAATTATTCCACTCCTGGTTATGCTGCCTTTGCCAATGGGGCCTTCTGTGAACTTTATTGTCCAGCTCCCACAAAGGTGACAATTTCACATTTATCCTGTGTTGTACTTAACACTTTTGGGAAGATTTTGTGCGAGCTGTGTCCCCTTTAACACGCTGGGTTTGTGGATGGGGCAGCTTCTGTGAAAGACACCCTCAGTGCTTGGCCAAGAGTTTAAAATAGTAACGGGTCTCAGTTTCTTCTGTAATTCCTGGTATCATTTCACGTATCTCATGATTTGCATATCGTTTTGCAAATGTCCAGATGGAAAGGAAAATAAATTTGCAGTTGCTCTGAACCGGAATTCATTTAGGATGTGATTTAATCTGCGTTTTAAACTGGTATTTGCTGTTCAGGGTGTGTGTGAAGTCTGAGAATTGCAGAGCTGAGAACAGAAATCGGCATTTGGGTAGAGGAGCAGGAGATCAGCTCTGAGCACTGGGGTAAAACACAGGGGGAGCAGGGAAGTGATGGTGCCTCTGTGCTGAGGCCGCCCCTGCAATCCTGGGCTCA
>NW_010219519.1:0-674 GCF_000695765.1 Mesitornis unicolor
AATATCCCTGAAGCTCCTTGGAGTATAAATGTTTACATATGAATGTACCTCAGCTAATCACTGCTTTGCACTGAGGCTTTGAATTCTAGTCACAGACTAGAATTCTAACCATAAACATGACTTTAATTTTTCTTTCTGCTCTTGTGTTTTCAGTGGCTATCCTTACCCTTTAAAACAATGTGCTGTTCTGAGTTTTAAACAAGGAGATTCTTAAGTGGAAGGAAGGTGATGGTTTTACTTATTGTAGTACCCTTGTCACAACCCTCTCCTAAGCTGTTGCTGAGTGAAGGCTGCACCTCCTAGTAGTTCTTACTGGTGGGCTGCTGAAGCAGCTCTCTGATACAGTAAATGCGAGCCCATTTCCCTGCTTGCAGGGAGAGATTGCTGTGGTATGTGAAGAGGAGCTGCTTTGAGACTGGCTGTGCACGTAACCTGCCACAGGCAGTGCAAAGAGGAGCAGTCTCCTGTCTTGGACAATGAACTCGTCCAATATTTCTAGAAAGTCATATGGGATAGCCTGAAAATAAAGATCTTAAGATGAATGAGACCTCCGAATACTGTAACTACTAGTTTTGTAGGAAAAGATGAAGAAAGTGTAATAGATTAACTTATCATACAGTTGAATGCTTATAAATTTAAACTACCTTTTTATTCCCTTCTATATAAAAACCATA
>NW_010219520.1:0-673 GCF_000695765.1 Mesitornis unicolor
CAGACAAACATACAGGCCTCAGCTTGTCACAATAACACAATTAGTTTCCACATATGATTTTTTACATCTTTAAAACCCTGCATGTTCCAGTGTAACACAGGCAAATCCTATTCAACTTTTAATGAATATTAAATTAAAACAGAACTATGGTGGTTGAGATAAAACACATTCTATTGTAACAGCAGAAGGGAAAAGTAAAGCAAGATTTTGATCTAGAAGAACTGTTTATATAACAGCTTCTCTGATTATTTTCAGTGATTATTTAATAACTATGTCTCTCTGCAGCACCTTTGTTTTTGGCTGAAAGAGTCCTGTAAAATTATCAAGCTAACATCAGTGGGCTATTGACCTAGAAGACAAAGTAAAAAGAAAGTCTCCGCTTCTGCCTTCACTGGACATTTCATCAGGCTCCATTGAGTAAAATCCACTGAAAACTAGGTCGCATGCAAACCTTTTCCCAACTTAACTATAACAGATATGAGTATCATGCTTCCATGCTCCCACCACAGCAGTTTTAGCAAAGCCTTACTGTAGATGCAGTTTCGCCCAGCAAAAGATCTTTTTCTGGTAAAGCTTATTTCATTTGCAGATCTGTTTTGAGCCACGCCAACAAAATAATTGTTTTATCTCTCCAAGTTACATCTATACCAATGTAACCTGCTAGAGTAGATGC
>NW_010219521.1:0-674 GCF_000695765.1 Mesitornis unicolor
CCCCAACTTCCCAGGCTGCCGTCTGGGCTGGGGCGAGGAGGTGCTCGTGGTGTCAGCCAGCTGACCCATGCAGACAGGCGCCTCCTGCTTGCGTATCAACTTGTACAGGAAACTTCAGCAAAAATAATAATTAAAGAAAAGAGCTGATGCTGATGAGGATGAGGGTTTGATGGAGGCGAGTGGGCACAGTTTCCTTTCCAGGCTGTTGGAGATGGATGAGGAGCAACCAAGGACCTCGGTGGTCCCTAAATAAGATCATGTTCGATTTGTCTCAGTTCCTAGCCAGAAACCAGAAAAGTACCTTTGGCATAGATAATTTTTTAGCCTGCAACTCCTCCAAGCTGGGCATTTGTTCTGTGCCTAAAGGGCAAGCATTGTTGAATTCATGGGCTAAACCCCTTTGGGGGCTTGTTTTTGGGAGCTACAAGATTTATTGGTGGGGGATGTTGTGCAAACTCATGCCGATGAGAGTCATTACAGAAGGGCAAATATGAAAGCAAATGGTTGCACCGGAAAAACTAATCTGAGGAAAGAGCAGAAGCAACGCAAGCCAGAGCCCATCTCATCAAAGTGGCCCGACCGCAGCAAAAGAGCATTGCCCGCAGTTATTCATAGAAGTGAAAGCAGTGAATAATTGCAAAAGGCAAACGAACCTGGAAAAAATGGCAGGACAA
>NW_010219522.1:0-674 GCF_000695765.1 Mesitornis unicolor
CTGCTCCTCATAAAGGAGATGCTCCACTCCCCTTGAGTTTCTTCTGCTTTGGACCCATTCTCTTTTGCTCCCTTCTGAGCAGTGAGTCTGAGTAGCATCAAAAAGACCAAGCTTGAAGGCCCTTACCAGCCGAGTCTGCTGCAGATGTGCCACCACTGGTCAAGTCCTCGGTGTTGATTGAGTGCAGATCGGTGTAGGAGGGAGCAATGCTTGGGCTGCTGGTGTCCTCCGAGTTGGTTGTCCAGCTGCTCTCCGAGGCATGGGCTCGCCTCTCAGAAGAGTTGGAGGAGGGGGAAGTCCAGCTGGGGGCTTTTGATGGAGACACTGGATGTGGAAAACAAACAGGTATCGGTTAGAGAGCTACAGGACAATCTTCCAGAAGACCACAACTACTTCAAAGACACAGTGTATCAGTGTACTGAGACTCTGAATAGAAATTCCAATATTATTTTATATTTCTTAAGTTATTTTATAGCAAACACATAGCAACTTCACTAGTGCCTGGCACTGTAATGCTCCAGCACTACTCAGCTGTCCACCTGAGATCCCATCCTGCTGGCAGCTCTATGTTTTCCTGTTGTTCAAGTTTTGTAGAAGCTGTTACTTTCCTGATGAGGAAGATTTCACGTTTCTGCCACTGCAGATCTGTGTTGTGCAAAACAGAGGAGTTTTTA
>NW_010219523.1:0-674 GCF_000695765.1 Mesitornis unicolor
GGGAAAAAAAAATAAATAGGAATCAGTATTGTTACAGCTTGATTTAACTCTGTTGGATAGAGCTGTTGCCTTGCTGTATCTGAGAGATAATCAGACTCCTTTATGGAAATAGATACTTTAAATGATGGTTATCTCGTTTCAAATCAAATGAGCAGGCAGAAGAGCTTTGTGAAGACCTTGTTCAGGTGATTCTGTGATGCAGGTACAGCAAAACTTCGGTCAGCAAAGGATGGAGGAGCTCCTACACAGCCTGACTGAGGTCATGCATGGCTCCTGGGAACGGTACCAGAGCTTCTGGGCTGCACCAAAAAGCCCAGGGTGCAGGTGCAGGGCAGGCATCTCCCCTCCGCTACTCCTGGAAATGCTCATGAACATTACACTTTTAGCAGACAGCCCTTCTTGTCCTAACATGAGCACTTTGTAGGTCCCTGCAGAGCAGTTAGCCACTTACATCAAGAGGGGTAACAGCACCATTGAGCTAAACCTTAGAGTGACGTAGCAAAAGGTTCCTGAGCCACAACAGAGAGAACTCCAGAAGAAGGAGCTCACCAGGGCTGACAAAAGCAAAAAAAATAATAATAAAATCATATTTTGTCCTGTTTCAGCATTTTTTCCTCAGAGGAAAGAGATCTCCCTCAGAAGGCCTGCAGCAGTCACACACGGTCACATAGACC
>NW_010219524.1:0-674 GCF_000695765.1 Mesitornis unicolor
TGTGATTCTGTGTTCTGTGATTCTGTGATCTCAGAGCTAGACCATGACCCCTAATAGAGAGTGGTCATGCTCTCTATTGGTGGTTTGATTTCTGCTAGGAGGTAGGGATTAATTGCTGAATAAATTAGGACTCAGTGTTTTGACACAATGCTAAGAATGATGGGTCTTATTTCTGGCTTCAATGCAGTGCCTTTGTCCTGCTTAGCTGCTACTTCAGGCACTGAAGCTGCTTTCACTGACTGGTCATTTGTCTAGAGCAAGATACTCTGAGATGTACAAAGACTTGAAATGATACCCTTGAAGTATTCCAAGGCAGGAATAGCACATTCTTCACCCTCTCTCTCTTGGAACTTGCACTCCCCTAGGTATGAGAATTATGCCCATTTTTCTTATTAAGAGAAGATTTCCTTTTAGCCAGAGAGAGCTCACTGACTTCATAGACACCAAACACTGTTGACGTTTTGTAGGTTATCATTAGTGGAAGTATCAGAAAAAGGTTAAGGAGGGAATTGGCATTTGGAAGGATACCGCAAAGCATTAGAAACAATATTTATTCATTCTCAGCAGCTCATTTTCTTCAGGGCCAAGAGAGTGAAAAGCTTCTGTAATTACTAACTACAAATGTTTACATTATCCTCTGCAGAGGCTCTGCAGAGAGACCTGGATAGGCTGAA
>NW_010219525.1:0-643 GCF_000695765.1 Mesitornis unicolor
GCACCGGGCAGCTGAGGCCTCGTCCTCCCGAGGAGATTCTCTGCCCGCACCCTTCGAGCTGGGGAGCGCAGAGAGGGAGAAAGGCCCTCGGGGAGCGGCTGAGCGAGGGATTTAAGGCTCAGGAACCTCTCGTCCCCTCAGATGCATCACTGTAAGAGGTACCGGTCGCCGGATCAGGAGAGCTACTTGGGGCACCGGTGGAAACGGAAGAGGTCCCGGAGCAGAGACTACGAGGGGAGAGTGCGGTACCCACCCCGGAGGGATCTCTCCAGGAGATCGCGATCGAGAAGGTGAGGGAGGGTTTGGGCAGCGGGAGGCAGGCCAGGCAGCACAGGGATGGTTGTCTCCTAAACCCAGCCCGGTGGAAGCTTTCATTCCCCGATGGCCCTAAACCCTAGGGGTGGAAGTAAAGGGCTTCATTGCGCGTTTCTGCCTCTGCATCTCACCAGAAGTTCTTCCCAAAGCCACGTCGTTAACATTAGTGTAGGAGACCAGCCTGCCCTGGGATCCTGTTTCCCAGTTCTAGTGCTCTGGGGGCATTAAAGTCTTTCCCAGCAACCCATTTCCTTCTGAAATTATTCTAAATGAGATTTAAAGAAAGGAAGGATCCAAACCTGAACCGATGGGCTGAGACCAATGGGAT
>NW_010219526.1:0-675 GCF_000695765.1 Mesitornis unicolor
AACTCAGCTGAGGAGGTTTTCTGTGTGAACTGGAATTGACAGAGAACAGGACAAGAGTAAGAGCCTAGTCGTCCTCTGTAACAAAGAGGTAAGCTAAGTGATTGCCTTGAGACTATAACAAGGACAGCACATAATTTTTATTTCTGTTGAGAAATCAGGTGAAAAATGCTAATATTTTAAAAGCAGGTATTATTGTTCCTGTGGACATGTTAGAAAAATCAGTAGAAGATATCAAGTTACGTTAGAGGGATATCAGAAAATAAAGGCAGAAGAACAACATTATGTATTAACAATAAAGTACTTCGAAAGGGAAAGTTTCTGCTAAGAAAGATGTTGCTGAACATGAGTGTAAAAGGAAAAAAAGAGAAGATTGTGAATGTGAACAGAAAAATTTCCATATCTGAACTGTAAACAAACTCCAAGAACCCCAGTATGCCCACAGTAGGGCCTATGTTGGTAACCTGCATATCAGAAATCTGCAAGAAGCAACTTCAGAATCACTACCTGGTAGCCAAGGTATCCAACCATCTCTCCAATCAACGTGGGTACTGTACGAGTAGCACAGGGATACAACAAAGACTGGCTGAAAATTTCACCTTCGCCCAGGTGCCCTTTCAGAGTGCCACATAGAAGGAGGTATGTCTGATCCCCACTGATTACTGATGCCACTGCGAA
>NW_010219527.1:0-674 GCF_000695765.1 Mesitornis unicolor
CTGCATCTTAATCTTTACAGGTACAATTTGTCAGTTGCCTCTTTGCACAAGTGACTATGAGCATCCTGTGTCTCCATGCTCTATTTCCCTGTAACAGAAAAAGGCTCTCAGAGCTTCCAGAGTTCCCTGTTCGGGATTACGGAATGAGCACACACCTCGTCAGCAGGGCCTGGTCCTTGGTGTCTGCAGGGGCAAGGCAAAACCTCAGCTTCTCTCAGCCTGGACCGCATGAGCAACACAGGACCCTGGGAATGACACCCCAGTGATTTATTCTGCCTCTGTCTCCCTTTCTCCTTCCACAGGAAGACAACTCTGTTGGTTACCCTTTTCTAAAATTGCCTGCCACATGCCCTCTTGGGAGAGGGCCCACAGCAATGTACTTTAGACAACAGTTTACCAGCCAAAGCTGCTAATGTCACTGTGCAATTAGACTAAAGGTGTCACAAAGCCCATGAGGCGCTTACCTCAAGAGCAATAACAATTGCATGTACTGGGAAAAAGGTGAGAGGGTTCTGCATGATCTGAGCTGTTCTGTCCCACTTTCTCCCTTCTAGGCTACCAAAAAATAGTCAACAGTTGTTGAAGTCTTGTGCTCCACATCAGATAAGACACAAGTGTCAACAGGCTGCCCAGGAGCACACACACGATTGGGTTGTAACTCAACTGATGTTCTT
>NW_010219528.1:0-672 GCF_000695765.1 Mesitornis unicolor
ACGGTCTGGGATTCTGTGATTCTGTGATTATCCCCCCAAAATGAGTTCTGTTCTCCAAAAATGAGGGATGCGCTCCAAAAAGGAATTACAGTACCCAAGGGGGGGGCAAATACTCCCCCAGAAATTAGTGATTCTTCCCCAAAATGTGCGATGCTCACCCCAAAAAAAGGAGCGATTCTCCCCTAAAATGTCCTGCTCACCCCGAAAGTTGCTCTCCAAAAATGAGGGATTTACCCCCAAAATGAGCAATATTCCCCCAGTTCAATATTTAACCCCAAATGGACGAGGCTCCCCCAAAATGAGCAGTGACACCCAAATCCGTGACCATCCCCCCAAAATGAGCAGTTCTCAAAACCCAAAACAGAAGCTCCTGCCCCTCCGTTCCCATAGAAGCCATTGCTAAGCCATGGGTTGATTTTTGGGGGGGAAAAAGGTGGGGTTTTGCTCAATTTTTAGCAGAAAATGGGGCTGTGGAAAAGGTAAAAAATGAGGGGGGGGGAACCCTCAAAATGGAATTTACGGCTGAATTTTGCCTGGCCAATCACGGCGGCTGATGACACTGACCACCCCGCCCCCCTGATTTGGATATTGTTTTGCAAATCCTGCATATTCATGAGCACGACCCCAAAGCCTTGGTGGAATGGTAGAAGGCAGGGAAGCCCTCCAAAGAGA
>NW_010219529.1:0-673 GCF_000695765.1 Mesitornis unicolor
GCAGCGCTCACCCCAAACCCGTTTTCTCAAAGAAAAAATAAGGAGAAGCCCCTTAAAATAAAAATCCAAGAGCTCGATTTGAGGAAAACAAAGGGGTTTTGCTGCTGCTCATAGGAAGGGTTTGCAAGCAGAGAAGTCCCTGCTTAGACTCGCAGAGAATTTAGGGGAAATGGGATTAAAAACCACTTCTTGAGCCTCCCAGGACCGCTCTGGCTGGGGCCTCCTCATGGTTTCGCAATCGTTGGCAGGGGGAGAGGCCACAGATGGGATTTTAGCCCCCATTTCACCACCTACAAGGGGAAAAATAAACAAAACCCAGCACGTTGAAACAGCAAGGAGTCCTTACGAGGGTTAAACCGCATAATAAAGTGCTGTTACCAGGCAGCGCGGGCAGAACTGGGCAGGTCCCTGCCTCTTGCAGCCCAAATCGCTCCACCTCTGCTGCCAAACTTGCCTCCTCACGGACTCGTGACTTCCCGAGGAAGAGCAGAAACCACCAGGAAACGCAGCGGAGAGGGCGTCTGCTTTCATCTTCGGGGCCCAAGCCGGGCAGCAGCCACTTGAAATAAGGGCCCTGAGAAACCCACAGCACCTCAGATTGCTGCTGCACCCAAATTCTCAAGCCCCGTTTGTCTGTAATCAGCGATTTCCACGCTCGGTTCACTGCGAGGTC
>NW_010219530.1:0-675 GCF_000695765.1 Mesitornis unicolor
CGCAGGTGCAACACGCAAGACTACACGTGGCACAAGGGCACGCGCTGCGAGGCCATCGTCACCGACTTCCAGGTGCTGTGTGTGGCCGTGGGCTCGGCCGCGCTGGTGGTGCTGCTGCTCTTCATGCTCACTGTCTTCTTCGCCAAGAAGCTCTACCTGCTCAAGACGGAGAACAGCAAACTGCGCAAGACCAAGTAGGTGCCGTCGGGACACCCCCAAAATCCTGTCCCCAGCCCCCAAAAACACAGTGGTTTGGGCTGTTTCGTCTCCCGGCGGTGGCACCGGTCTCGTCCCCATGTGGTGGCATTGGGACCCCCCATGCTGATGGGTGGGAAAGCTCCCACTGTTAATCCTTTAAAGCTGCTCTAACTGGTACCAGTTAATCAGCCGTACTGGGAGCTGGGGACACCACTGGGCTCTGCTGCTTTGCCCAGAGGCCACCGGAGATGGTCTCCGCTGAGTCCCTGGGGACAGGGGTGTGAAGGTTGGGGTCATCTCCCTGCCCTGGCCCCAGCAATTGCTGCCTGGAGCAGGGGAGGAGAAAGCCCTCCCCGCCTGGGTCCCTAATGAGCCCTTAATTAGTCAAGTGCCAAGTGTAATTAGCAGCCCAGCACCGTGCCAGCCCATGGGTCTTCCTTGCCAGCCCTGAGAGGCTGTGGCTCCTGCCCAGAGCTG
>NW_010219531.1:0-675 GCF_000695765.1 Mesitornis unicolor
TCCCAGTTCATCCCAGTACCATTCCAGTGCATCCCAGTACACCCCAGTTCCACCCACTGCACCTCACTGCCATTCCAGTGCATCTCAACCCATCTTGGTACCATCCCACTATGTCCCAGTACATCCCAGTGCCTCCAGTGTGTTCCAGTGCCAATCCAATGCATCTCAGGGCCACTCCACTATGTCCCAGTGTGTCCCAGTGTGTCCCAGTGCATCCCAACACAGCCCAGTTCCATCCCAGTATGTCCCAGTACTACTCCAGAGCACATCATCATGCTCCAGTTTGTTCCAGTGCATCCCAGTGCCAATCTACTCTGTCCTAGTGCCCTTCCAGTGCATCCCAATACATCCCAGTTCATCCCAGTTCTATCCAGTGCATCACAATCTTGGTACCATCCCACTGTGTCCCAGCATCGTTCCAGTGCACCCCAGTGCCATCCCAGTTCATCCCAGTGCCACATCAGTATATCCCAGTGCATCCCAATGCTACCCCAGTGCATCCCAGTGCCATCCCAGTCCATCCCAATGCGTTCCAGCTCGCTCCCAGTGCATTTCAGCATGCTCCCAGTGCCATCCCAGTGCATACCAGTGCCATCAAACTGGATCCTGCTACCATCCCAGATCCATCCCAATGCATTCCAGCATCCTCCCAGTGCATCCCAGCTCCCTCCCAGT
>NW_010219532.1:0-671 GCF_000695765.1 Mesitornis unicolor
TAGTAGTAACTAACTAGTAACTAATTCTGTCCGTTCTAAACCTGCTTTAAAGTGCAGTGGATGCAATAGGAAGTACATGGCTCAGCTTTTCAGGGAAGTAATTAAGTCTACAGATTTTTGAATTACATCTGTGAGCCAACTGTTGCAGAAGGCAGAAAGAGACTTGAATATTGGACTGAGTAGGAGCTGACAGGAGGAGGTGCATTTGTTCCTTTGCGATCTTTCCTAGGGCTGTATGTCAAGTGGAGTTTTTCAGAAGGCCCATCCTGCTCCCAGTGACCACTGTCCGTGTGTGCAGATGTCAGCACCGCTGTCCAGCTGGGTGCCTGTTTCTTCTTTAACTGCATTTCTACTTCTTTAACTGCATTTCTCCTTGCAGGGCCCTGCACTGGAAGACTTCAGCCACCTCCCTCCAGATCAGAGACGTGAGAAACTCTGGCAGAGAATCAATGAACTCAGCACAGAGCTACAGAAGGAAACAGACCAGAAGTGAGTCCATTTGTTTGAGTTTTGTCACAGTTCGCGCTCTTTCTGTTTCTTTTGAAGTCCTTTACCTAAGCCAGGAGTGTGCTTAGGAGCTAGGAGAGGAGATACTTGTCCAGGCTGTCCCAAAGCATCTTTTGAGTTCGTGGTTTGTTGTAGCAGTGCTTCCTTCTGCTTTACTGTACCAC
>NW_010219533.1:0-674 GCF_000695765.1 Mesitornis unicolor
GTTTCCTGGCAGAGCCAGGATATAATATAACACTGAGCCAAATCCTCCTCCACACTGAGTTCTATGGCAAACCAGTGGGACACTGCCAGCTCCCACCAAACAGCAAAACAGCTCAGTAGGGTCTCAGAAAAAAACAATCTTGTCAGATTTCCACAACAAGGCAGATATGTGAGAGATCACTTTGTAAAATGTTATCACCTGAGACTCCAGACACTAACCCCATCTCAGACTCAAAACTGGAAACGGCACCTAATCTGTATGAAAACTGGATTCTTATCTGACAGCCTTATTTAAAGCTTCTGTAGCAAGTAAGATTTTATTTACTGCCTTCTCAAGGGCACAGAGGAACAAACAATCTTAACTGCAGCAGAATCACCTGAATGTCTACTGACCAGCAACAGCATGAGCATGCAAGAATAACCTTAACACCTTTATGAAACCACTAAAAAAGTCTCAGAGTGGGATACCAGTATATCCAAATTAAAGAGCTGACATAAGCAGCAAACACAGTGCAAGATAAATGTGTCAGGGATTGGTGATTGCTACCCCATGGCTCATTAAGATTCTGCATGCTGTGATTCCCAGTCAAGAACAAACAAATTAAAACTACATGACAGTGTGCATTTATCAGGGTGACATTCCAGTTGAAGGTGCTATCGTGTGTTTGTTTCCTC
>NW_010219534.1:0-676 GCF_000695765.1 Mesitornis unicolor
TGAAACATAAATCCATTAATATATAAATACTCAATGTTTTATCCAGACCAAAGGGTCCGTTTCTACAGCTGCAAGGAAACCTCAAAAGAAACTTCCTTTCCGAAGCCCAGGAGACCGCCCTACCTGTGCGGTCTCCAGGATGGCGTTCTCAAACTCGCGGTACGCTTCCCACAGCGCTGTTCCTTTGGTCACGTGCAGCCCCACCGCAGTCAGCGCTCTCTCAAATATCGAGCGAACTTTCTCAATTCCTCCTTCCTGACCGATGCCCCCGATTGAATACTGAGCGTATTCCAACCAAATCTCAGGACCTAAACAAAAAGTTATGAGGAACAGATGATGAAATCCCCTCAAAAACAGAAAAAGGCATCTCTCTGCTTCCCAAACACTCACAGACCACCACGTGATAGTTTTGACATGCAATATAGTGAAGAAAAATCAAGTATTTTATTCTATGTTCTTGGTTTGGTACCAGGTGGTAGAATTGTCTTCTGACAGCAGTCGCTGTGGTTGTTACCATGTGTCACCTCTGGTACACAAACTACAGCAGAGATGCATCAGTGCCCACCAGAAATGTGAACTTCATTGAGCACACGTGCAGGGCTGGGACCACCAAGCTCCTACACAACTCAGATAAAAGCAGGTCTTTCCTCACCTCCCAGACTCCTGTACTTGCCTG
>NW_010219535.1:0-677 GCF_000695765.1 Mesitornis unicolor
GGCCTCGCACACGCATTGCGTGTGGTGTTGCACAAGGCTCTCTCTCACCCCCACCCCTTGCACAAGGACCTCGAACACAAGCACCGCGCGCGCGTTGCACGGGGTCTTGCACCAGCGCGGCACAAAACTCGGGCGCCCATTGCACGAGGCCCTCGCACGAGCATCGCACAGCCCTGCACGGGCTCTCGCACAAGCGTTGCACCAACCTGGCACCGGGAGCTCGCACGCGCATCGCACAATCACACGGGGCCTTGCACGAGCATTGCACGAGCCTGGCACGAGCGCCCACGCGGGGCCTTGCACGATCACTGCACGAGGCTCAGAGAATCCTTGCACGAGGGCCTCGCACACAAGGCAGACACCCCTTTGCACAAGGAGCTCGCACGAGTCCCACACGAGCATTGCACGAGGGCCTCGCACGCGCGTCGCATGAGCTGCTGCACGGCCACTGCGCGAAGCTCAACAGCCCTCGCACGAGGACCTCGCACAAGCATCGCACACAGGGCCTTGCACAATCATTGCACGAGGCTCCGAGAGCCCTTGCACGAGGCCCTTGCACAAGCACTGCACGAGGCTCAACACCTCCCCCTTGCACAAGGAGCTTGCACAAGCATCGCGTGGAGCCTCCCACAAGCACCGCACGAGGCTCACGCACCCCTCGCACGAGGCCCTTGCAC
>NW_010219536.1:0-675 GCF_000695765.1 Mesitornis unicolor
ATATTAGTATAAGAATTTTCTCATAGGTCTAAAATGCATGTAAATAAAAATTTATCATAAATTTGTAAATAAATGAAAATATGTAAAATTCTATAATATATGTGATTTTTAATAAATATGTAAATAAATAATCCAAGCAAGTTAAGTGATTTCCCATTATGTTTGTGTAAATACTCCTGTTGATACTGTCCTATTTAGTCTGAGAGAAGGAATGATAAATATCAGCTTACTGAAGGTACCAGCTGCAAAAGGCAGGAGGTATAGCTTATGTGAAAAGGAAAATTGTACACACACTCTTCCAAAACTGTAAATACTTAACAAGCAATGGCACCGCAAGTACCTATCAGTATCACTTAAAACAAGTGTGGGGTAAGGGCTCACCTGGCAGTATTACTTCTATTTTTAAGAATTTTAACTTTACACTCAATATTCTGCTGAGATCTGCAACTTAATAACTCAATGCCAAAAGGAAAATCATTATTACCAACTGACATTAAATGTATCAAATTAATGCTAATGCATTATATGCTATTTTTGAAGGTTTCATATCTGCTGTTATCAATAAGTAGTACTTCATTTTGCTACACTCATTTTCACTAATCAGGACAGCTCTAGAAAGTTGGGAGGTGTAATACTTTGCTGGATTAAACTGATTTAGCAATTAACTTTTTAGCC
>NW_010219537.1:0-663 GCF_000695765.1 Mesitornis unicolor
GTTTTCTGTACTTAAAAGACGTCATCTGAATGAAGAAACCAAGGAGCTACATTTTCTACAAGTTTTGCTCAACCTATGTAAGCTAAGTGAACTATTCTTAATGTTTCTATAAATTATAAAAACAACTTCCAATAATATAAAAAATAGATTATCTATCATTACTTCTTTTGTTCACTCTCTACTGTTTGGTCATTCTCACTGAGGTTTCCTTTCCTATCACAATTGCTTGCAGTCATCCAGATGTAATGTACAGTTGCCCTTTGACTTCATGGGACTACACACTGCAATTTAACCTGCAAGTACTGTACTTAATGGTGGCAAAAGACAGACTGTGAGGGCATAAAATAAAGGGAGAAATGGGAGCAAAAAAGAGAAACAAAGAAAAACAAACCCACAGTTTAAAAATAAAATATTCTTTCTCTCTTTTTTAAAAAGATATCTGTCTGATAGTACCTGTCAAATAATATTGGGAAAAATAATCAGATTAACCTGCAAGGCAATAAATAATCCTGCCATTCTGCAGTGACGACATTTTTATTCAGCTAGGTGTCTCTTTCATAACAAAGGTAGTATGGATCTGTCTATTGACTGATCCTGGCATTGCGTTCTAAGGCAAACAAGTTCTGCCTGCACTGACAATTTATAAGCTTTTTTCTGTCTAGC
>NW_010219538.1:0-677 GCF_000695765.1 Mesitornis unicolor
AAGAAGACGAACGACAGCTCCATTCTCTTCTACGTCTCCGTGTGACCGCGACCCCAAAACCTTCAAGAAATCCCTCTTGCCTCTCATGTAAGAGAATTAAGGAAGTCCCTGCGTGTAAAGAGTCCACAAAATCACTGCAAACCGAATCGAGGGGGTCTCTAAGATCCCTGGATTGTCTCAGCATCAACCAAACATGCAAATATTTCTAATTCAGCACCGGGGAAGATATTTTGGGGGAGGTAACAGCAGATAAGTTTCCACCAGTCTATTAAAAGCATTTGGAGCCGGATCGCAGGGTTTGCCACAAGAATCCCTCGCAGATTTTGCATCCAACGGCGTCAACTCTCAGCTTCTTCACAAATAGAAGCAAATCCCCTGAAGCTTGCCAAAATTACGGCACAGGGTCCCCCTGAGGGAGAATTTCTCTGTCTCCGAGTCTGGCACTGAGTCCTAAGCCTCAAAGTACAAGGATGGAGCCTCACAAATCTAAGCTGCCAGTATTACTCATGTGAAAACCGCCTCTGTTGCCATCCAGACTGTTTTAAATTTAAATATTGTTTGTTTGCTCATTACTGGGAAAAAAAAGGGAGTGAATATAAGCTGTGCCGAGGGCAGGATTTACTGGGTTTTAACGGGTGGAGAATTGGTGAGACTGGGAGACTCCGAATTTGTGAGTT
>NW_010219539.1:0-676 GCF_000695765.1 Mesitornis unicolor
GAGGAGGAACAGGACAGGGAGGGTGTATTAAAGGAAAGCACCCTGCCAGTGTCCCATGAACTTCCTGCAGGCAAAAAGGTGCAGGCTTTGCCTTGTAGGAAACAGAGGAGGACACAGGCGAGGCGTGCTGTATAGATCAGAAAGGTGTTTGACAGACATGGTGCCGGCATCAAACAGTGCTGCGTGATGAGAGGCGGCGATTGCAGAGCAGTTAAGGAGAGAGTCGCTGTGTGAAGCAGTGGGCTCTCCTGTGCAGTGAGCTGCTATGACAGGTACTGAGTGGTTCAAATGCGGGACATCGGGACATTATATATCCTTCTATACACAGGGAGTCCTCAATTCAGAGGTGGTGTCTTGTATTTTAGTTTAATAGCCCTTCTGTGGATTTGGACAATTGATTTTTTTAAATCCTTTACATTTTTTGTATTTACCATGTCCTGTCTCAGGGAATTCTGCAGCTTTGTGTATACTTTCTACTAAGACAAATCTCAGGTTTGAACCCTATTGGGTTCCTGTCTCTCTGAATGCCCATGAGGGACTTGGAAGAAGCAATCAACAATTGTTTCATGCTTACTTACTCTTTTTACAAACCTTTAACATGTTCTTTCTCACCCTTATCTAAGGCTCCTCATCTGTTTTTTCCCTGTATAGAAGCTCTTCTTTAGTTTTGATCCTC
>NW_010219540.1:0-675 GCF_000695765.1 Mesitornis unicolor
AAAAAAAAAAAGCCTTGAAACGCTAAAAAGAGCCTAGATGGATTCAATCACCATAAAATGCTTCCAACGCTGGCGGATGACAACAGCTCTTGGGGACAGAACTCTTTTATTGTTTCTAATGCTCCTCGCAGTGCGAGAGGCCATAAACATCAGAGGAGGGGGACAGACAGTTATATAAGAAACTAGAGAGGGAGGAGAATTGCATTATCCTGACACAACACAGATGTCCGCTTTCCTTGCTGCGGATCTGAGTCACTGGTAGCTTTCTCCTCGGCGCAGCTCCCTGCTCCCCGGGTTCACTGCGCCAGCTCCGGCTGCCCGCTCGGCGGCAGGGAGCGCGCGCGGTTCGCGGTGCGGTTGAACGCGTCGGATTCTGGCAGGGATTGCTCGGCAGGGACCACGAGCTTTTTCCGGCTGTCCGTGCATTTGTTGTCCAGCACCAGGGAATTGGTTTTGTAGCCAATGTCTGTCTGAATGCGGTGAAGTTGTCTGTAAAGAGCGTCCAGGGCAACCCTGGGAATAAGCAGAAGTGAGAGGAGTTGGGGTCAAGCGCTGCATTCACTTCAAAGTTGGACAGGAAACACCCAACTTCCCACTCCCTGGCAGCAGAAATATCTGCACGTTTGTGTCCGTATGAAGAACGGACACATCGGATATTTCACAGCATTGTCTGGG
>NW_010219541.1:0-677 GCF_000695765.1 Mesitornis unicolor
TAAACATTATTGCTAGAAGAGCAATAACATGGAAGTTAAAAGAGATTTTGCTTAATTAAAAAGCAACTGCTCACAGCTTCTTAATTATTTTAAGGTCAGGAGCAGAGGGAAGCAAGTTTAATACCGTTTGGTACCAGCCCATTTCCCATCTGCAACAAGGACTTTTAACCTCACACATTGCCAGCTGTGAGTGTACAGTCTGAGTCTCCAAAAGCAGCCACAGAAATAAACTGAAAACACATAAAAGGTAAACATAAAAAACCCCCATAGAAAGCACTTCTTGTTAGAGGGCTACAGAGATGAGTTTAACTTCTGAAATGGCCTGCGTTTTTGAGGAACAACTGATGGTAGCTGGCCCTGTGTCCCAGCATCGCAAAACTTCATCTGCTTGTGAAAGGACCACCCTCCTGAGCAGGAGTGGAGAACACTGGGCATGGCGTGGAGAGGGAATGAGGCTTCTAACATGGTAAAGAAAGAAGAGAATCCAGAGCACTAAGGCCGACGTAAGGGACTTTCCTTCCTCACCCTTCAGGATGCTGTCTGGAGAAAGAGGTTAAAGACAAGTATTTCCTTGAAACACAAAATCTCTGGGAGTTTCATCCAATCATTTAACGTGAGATGGAATAGCTCTTCAGGAAGAAGTAACACTTGGCTAAAGACCTCTAGTATTAAAAAAA
>NW_010219542.1:0-675 GCF_000695765.1 Mesitornis unicolor
TCTTAAAGGTCTTTTCCAACCATAACGATTCGATATGAAAGCAGGCACCGCTATTGTTGATAGGTCTCAATTCACCAGACAAGAGTCTGCACCTGGGAAGTGTTTAGGGGTCCGCAAATCAATAGAGGTTGAAAACTACAGCTCTAATTCAAAGCAGACTCTCTTACAGACCTTTTCCACCCATTAACTTGGAAATCCTGGCAATGCCTTAACCACCATAAAGGATTTAACTCCCATTTTACTGAGTAAAGACTGCATTGCACAGCACAGATGGCTCTTTGCAGACAGAACAAAACAAAGGTCACTTTTTCTGCTATGAAAAATGGCATTAACTTGTGGTTTGTTGTTTTGAGGGGTTTTTGGTTGGTTTGTTTGTTTTTAACTCCCAGCACAAGCCCCCACAGATAGGACTGAGTTTCTTTCTTCAGGTGTTTCTACTCTCTGTGCCTTTCTAAATGCCAGAGCAAGTAACTGAAAAAGCAATCAACATCACTACATGTGAGAAGCTGTCAGTCACAGGCAAGGAAAACAGAAGTATATTCTAAGCAACAAGACTGAAAGTTGATAATTACCCATAAGACTAATTTCTGAGTTAAGAGTGTCTTTAAGAAATACTGTCCCAATTATAACTCAGAAAATAACACTTCTTTCTTGAGGCTCGAGTAGCTTGCTAAT
>NW_010219543.1:0-676 GCF_000695765.1 Mesitornis unicolor
AGGTAATTGACTTGGGTGGAGAGCCAATCAAAGGCAGTGACTACTTTGGGAATGGCCGAGTGACAGAATTCAAATACGGTGCAAAACTGGGGACAGTGATCCGCAAGTGGAACGGAGAAAAGATGGCCTACTTGAAGTAAGGATGAAGATGCTGTGGCTTACCTGGGATACACTGGATGCACCAGCTGACAGGGTAGCTTTAAGTCTTTGTGTTTTTGGCTAGGAACTGGGGAGAAGGCTGGGGCTTTGTGCCTTCCGACAGAGCTCTGGTCTTTGTGGATAATCACGACAACCAGCGGGGGCACGGGGCTGGTGGAGCTTCCATTCTAACCTTCTGGGACGCCAGGTAAGGGATTGCTCTTGTCTGGGTGCTGCTTATTCCTTTGGCTTGTTTGAATACCTGTTGTCTGGCACGGTTTCTCTTTGTGTGTCTCATGACCTTTTTTGTCTGATGCACAGGCTTTACAAAATGGCAATGGGTTTCATGCTTGCTCATCCGTATGGGTTCACACGTGTGATGTCAAGTTTCCGCTGGCCAAGACATTTTGAAAATGGACGGGTGAGTTTGTAATGTTGAAGATAACTTCACAGTGAGTAAGGATCAGAGCAGGGCCAGGGAAGCAGTCCAGTGCATTTCAACTTGTTAAGTGATTTCTCTGTCCCATGTTGGATCCAG
>NW_010219544.1:0-677 GCF_000695765.1 Mesitornis unicolor
TTCTGTGATTCTGTGAAAAGTAACCACGGTTGTTTCTTCTCTCCCCTTTCCACTGCAGTATATTTGTCTTTCAAATAGCACCTACTTCTTGACAGCTTGAGGGACTTACCGGGCATCTGTGGAGTGTGAAACTCAGCCTCTCATCCTGTAGTTACCATCCATTAACTAGCCAGCTGCACATAGAAGTCCTTTGGCCCCTCACTTGCATCCTGTTTGTTTAACCCTTTGCTCAGGCGCTTGGGAAGCCTTTTGCTCTCGCAGGCATGTCGGCATCTCCCTGCAAATTCACAGTGTCGTGACTGGGTCTGTCCCCTCATTCAGGGGGTTGCTTTCTTACTGACAGCAAAATTAGTGCAAACCTAAGGGTATTTTCCTATTCCTTAGAACACTGTGGGGGATGATCATATGATTTAATAGGTACAGGACTTAAAAGTAATATCAAGAAACTATAGGAATGTCTGTTCATTACAGCATTTACCAATTATTCAGCATTGCCAACAGACCAAAAAATGAGTCCAAGAAGTTCAAGTCGGATTTTGTACCTCTGGGAAGAATAGAAGCCCAAAAGTATTTTCATTCATGCCTTTCTGTCATGGTTTATGCAGTTGCTCTATTGCCCAGTGCCTCCTCCACACCTGAGGAGGGCGGTCAGGAAAAGGAAAGAAGATTTGTGGGTT
>NW_010219545.1:0-677 GCF_000695765.1 Mesitornis unicolor
TGAGAGCCCCTGGCTGTATCCATCTCCTGTTCTCTTAACACGCCGAGTGCCTGTGTGGTGTGAGGTCTTTTGAGCCGCTTGCCTCAGTCACGATACGCATCTCTTTAAATACCACTTGGTGATGTCTAACATGTGGCTGCTCAGTCCATGTTTGATTTTAATGGAAAAAGACAATTGTAGCAATGTGGGAAAGAAAAGGGCTAGACGTGGCCTATCAGCATTGACAGTGTATGCCCTTTTCCTGGCACATCACGCTGGGCATTAAGTGTTACCGGCAAAATATATTACAGGGCGTGCTTCCCCTCCAACCAGCAGCTTTTTACTTAAATAACAAACCCTAAAGAAACGAGAGTATTCCAAGGTGAATCTAAGATGTCTATACATGCAGAGTAAATATCCTGAGGTAGTATGTCTGGTCTGAAGAAATAAGAAGTTTTCTATACAAATAGGAAAACCTATAAAAAACCTCTAGCTGTTAGTACACAGCTTCTGTAATAAACAAACCCAATATAAACATCAGTAGCCTTTGCTGTGACAGCCTACACGCTCTGAATATGCCTGGGCAGACCTGTTTCCCAGCTTTGCCACCAGGGAAGAACAGCTAAAAAAACTAATACTGTCAGCAGCAAAATTTAGAGTGAATTTGTATTTTCAGCTCAAAGTCTGGGACTTGTCAC
>NW_010219546.1:0-678 GCF_000695765.1 Mesitornis unicolor
GCTGTCTCTGTTGCTGCTCACTGTCTCAAATGTTCCCCCAAAACACCTTCCTTCATGTTTGCAACTGAAGGCAGAATATTACATGCTGTTATCGTGTAAGTAACAACAAGTACCATGGATGAAAATTAGACTGCAAGCCTCTGGGAGCAACTTCTGAGTACTTTTACCCCTCTGCCTCGGTGTTGCCTGCTTCCCTTGTGTCCCTCCTGTAACTCCCCACGCCCCGTACCGAGGGATCAAGTCCAAGGTGCCAGTGGTGAAGAGCAGTCCTGCAGCAGGGTGCAACTTGCTTTTCAGTCTTTCCCATGTTTGGGTACGTTTTAGGGATGGCTTTGATCTGTTGAGCTGGTCATGTACAGAATTCAAAGAAAAAAAGAAAAGAGTGAAATCTCAGACGAAAAAGGACTAGAGAGATTTAAAGTTGTTGTAGAAAGAGGGAGAGGCTGGATGCAAGTAGTTGCTGCCTCGTTTCTGGAGAAAAACAAGCTAAAAACAGCTTTCCTCATAAAAATTGTGGAAACTGAGTAACCTGTCAGGATTCATTTTTTTAATATTTATTTTTTTTAATGCGGTGAATGTCACGTTGGCACAGCACCGTACGGGAGTTTCCCTGGTGACAGCGTACACCGCGAATGTGCGGGCCAAGCTGTCAACCACGGGAGACGCGAGGCTGGGGCG
>NW_010219547.1:0-678 GCF_000695765.1 Mesitornis unicolor
ACGTCCAGCCCCGGTCCTGACCGCAGTGGGGCCGTGCGGATGCAGGGGTGCGTGGTCTCGCTGCCCTGATGCTGCAGAGCTGCCTCCCTGCTCCCATCCCCGGCAGAGTTCCCATATGGACAAGCTGGGAGCGCTCCCTGCCCGGGAATTTGGTGCTTGGCGTTGCTCGATGGGGTGGGAAATGCCCCAAATCTTG
Organism: Mesitornis unicolor; assembly: GCF_000695765.1. Taxonomy (NCBI): domain Eukaryota; kingdom Metazoa; phylum Chordata; class Aves; order Mesitornithiformes; family Mesitornithidae; genus Mesitornis; species Mesitornis unicolor. Next base: position 197 of record NW_010219547.1, read on the forward strand.
GTCACAAAGATTTGGGGACAAAGCCGACCCCACCGAAGGCAGAGGCTGCAGCTCAGCCCCTGGAGCCTCCGAGCGCCTGGGAATCCGTGGTGAATTGTCTCCCTCTCCAGCCCAGCGAGGGAATGGGACATCAGATGGATATTCCTGCTCCTCCCTTCTCTTCCCTTCCCAGTAGGGGACTTCACAGACACCTCAGCCCCACGGCTCCTGGATGTGTTTCTGGGTCAGAACGAGCGGGATGGAAGAAAAACGCGTTGTAAATAATGAGGAATAAGTGAAGCGCTGGCGGGAGCCTGCGTGCAAAGCCTGGTGCTCTCTGATGGTCCAGGGTTCATCTCTCAGGTTCTGGGGGAACATCCAGGATGATGGAGAGCACAGGGGAGACTTCAGGGTGGGATGCAGGGGGTCTCCTTACAGCTCTGGCTCGTGGGAGCAGGACCCTCCCAATTCACCCCCTGGCCCCCACGGCCCCCAGCACTTCC
>NW_010219548.1:0-677 GCF_000695765.1 Mesitornis unicolor
GAAGTCAAGGTAGACCACATCCACTGCTCTAAATTTAATTTCACCAAACTGGAAATTAAATCTTGCCCACAATAGCTGAAGGGGTTTTTTTTGCCTACTGTAATTATTTGTGGAGGGAAGGATAAATGAAGGAGGGATAACACCTAATGAAGAAGAATGAGGAGCAGTCGCAGGCAGATTTGGGAACACTGAATGAGGGTCAGCAGTGATAGGAAAGAGTCATATTGCAATAACAGGCCATGGTTATAATGGGAAAAAAAGGGCAGAAGGAAAGGGCTGGAGCGGCACAGCAGGCTCTGCCCATTTCAGAGAAAAGTCTTTAAAGACGCACCAGATATTACTTTTCTGCCTGGAAATGTACAATAACATCCCCAGCCATGCAGAGAGTGTGTCTCTACTCCAGGCTCACCACAGCTACCATGCCACAGGCCAGCTCCTTCTCAGCCACAAGAAGTATTGGGTACCAGCAGAAGACATGGCTCTGCAGACAGTTTATTGCCTCCATGAGCATGCCATCCTACACACTAGTTTGCTTTATCTGAGCTAGAGACATCCCACTCATTGGGGATGAGTAGCTGGAAAGCTGGTCAGCAGAGAGGGATCTGGGAGTACTGGTCAACTGAATACAATCCAGCAGCATGCCCAAGTGGCCAAGAAAGCCAATGGCATCCTGGCTT
>NW_010219549.1:0-677 GCF_000695765.1 Mesitornis unicolor
GAACCGCACACAAAAGCCCAGTTCCAGTTTTCCTTGCAAAATGTAATGTCTCATGTCCTCCGGAATGATAGAAATCAACAGAGGAGTCCCCTCTGCAGTTGGTAAGAACATTCCTTTCACCAAATAATGAGTAGGAGCAGAGGAGATTCTCTTTCCAAAAGGAACATACTTGTCTTTTCCAGAAAATACCTCCTGAGATACATAACGTGATCTTTTTTTGTACGAAAGACCAAACTGCAAAACAAATTAGCTGAGACCCTAAAAAAGGAAGAGCAGAAACAGAATCTCCATTTCTGGGGCAAGGGGTTGGTGGAAGTGGCTTCTCATTTTTCCCCTCTCTTGCTCTGGTGTGTAGCAAACTCATGACTGCTAAGTGTTGAACAACTGAAAACAGGTTGGGAAAGAAGCTGGGAGTGTCCTGAGGAGGTTTTCAACACATGCTTATGATGTTGACTCCATCACATGCACTGACTTGTAAAAGTGGAACCATACAAAGGGGAAAACTCCAATTACAGCCGGTGCTTGCTGCCTGAGCCCAGTGGAGAGCCAGAACGATGTTTCAGATGGTTTATCTCCACCTAATAGCGTTACAAGCCTCTAATATTTCAACAGATATTTTCCACCACAGCAGGGATGAGTTAGTGGGCATTCCACTTTCAGTGTGATGCTGCTGTCTC
>NW_010219550.1:0-678 GCF_000695765.1 Mesitornis unicolor
ATTTTCTGCAGAATTCCCCTGCGAGCGACCTGAATAACAGAGAAAAGCTTCAGCTCCAGCCTTGACAACCTCAGTTTCTCCTTCTGGTCCTTCCAGATGACATTTAGGACACGGGAGCTTTGCTTCTGACGTCTCTAAATAAGAAAAATTAATGTGACTGATTCAAATCGAATGGGCAAGGAAGAGCTTAAGTACCTTAGGGCAACCACCAGCACCTGTACAGGCTAAACCCAAAAACCCTTAGCAGAATTTCTAATGCAATCCAAGTTTCCATCATCTCATGCGAGTCCCAGGCCGTGCGATAAAAGTACTGGGCACTGACTCGAGGAAGCACATCCCTGCGTTTTATTCCCCAAAGCCCTGGCATTGCTAAGTGCAAAGCAAATCATTCCTCGCCCGCAGCCCAGAGGATCAGAAGTTTTGCAAAGCGCTCAGGGACCAAAAGCAAGAGAAAGGGAACTGATGCCTCCTTCCCTCCCCTCCCGGCCAAGAACATGAAGGATGAAAGCAACGGTGCAGCTCAAGGGACGGAGGAATTTGGTGTAGGAAGAGCTGCTGGAGGGGGCAGCCCCGCTCTCTGCCAACGTCCGGTGGGGATTTCACAGAATCACAGAATTCCTGAGGCTGGAAAAGCCCTCTGAGATCAACAAGTCCAGCCCATGACCTAACACCACCACA
>NW_010219551.1:0-677 GCF_000695765.1 Mesitornis unicolor
ATGGAGCCGTTAGGGACAGAGACCCCACCACCACCCCTCACCCCCATGTGCCCTCCTCCCATCACACTCACAAAGCCCCCCGACACCACAAGCACCCACTCCCCGGGGCAGCACTGGCTGCAGGGGGACACGATGCCCACACGTGCACGCACACATGCACATCTACAACACCCGCACACATGGGCATGTCCTACCTGCACACGTGCACATGCAAAGGTGTGTGTTAGCATGGATTTGGAACATCGTCACGCACATACATCTCCACGCCAAACCTAAACTCATGCTTATCCATGCATGTGCATCGATACCAGCACACATCTGCACACACACGTGCACTGAACGCCAACACACGTGCACACACGTGTACCCAATACCAGCACACGAGCTCCAAAGTTCCCACTTAAGCACCGGTGTCTCGGCACCCTGTGTGCAGGAGCCGGAGCCAGTGCGGTCACTGGACTCACCAGCTCGGTGTCCTGGCCCCGCAGCAGCGGCTTCTCCTCAGTGAAGCGCAGCTCGTGCAGCCCTGCCATGGTCATCTCCTGCAGCAGCAGCCCTGCCCGGGGCGAGGGAGATGTCAGCACCCATGGGGACCTACCTTGGTCCCCTTTGTCCCAACCCCCTAGAGCATCCCAGGTCTCTCTGTCCATGGGGAGGGGAACCAAATCAGCTTCACT
>NW_010219552.1:0-675 GCF_000695765.1 Mesitornis unicolor
TTTTTTTCTCAGGCACAGGGAAGAACAGTAGGACCATGGGCCAAGAGATGCCATTGTAGTCCAGGCAGAAAAGCCCAATTTTTACCTTGAGTTTTTACACAACTCTTGACAAAACTTGCCAGTTTTCTCTGTTGTCTAACCTGCTTCCATCTCTTTCTTTTTACCCCTTACTAGAAAATCAAGGAATGTTTCCTCAGAAATCTAGCAAAGCCTGCTGATGAGGATGTAGCAGAACGGATCTTTATGATCACAGAGGAGATGATCTGTCTGACGTATCACCTCAAGGATAAATACTTTACTGCCTCAAAGAAGGATTTTTTCAAAATGCCAGAGACTGGAAGGAAAGGAAAGGAAAATGTCATGACCCCAGATATGTGCCTCACATACGAGGTATGGAGAAAAACTACTTATATCTTGAAGTTTTTCTAGATTGTGAGACACAAAGGGAAGGTGAAATGTCAGTGGAAGAACTACAGGCATGACATATTCCATGCTGCCCCTCTGCTCCATCTGCACCCCTCCCTCACGGGCAGCCCCCAGGTTGACAACATGAACGCCCCTGGAGATGCACGGTGGTGCTGGATGTGACTGGGCATGCTGGACATGGCGTGGCGTGAAAGGCTTGCTGTAGCCATGCCTGAGGTCATCTGCCCACACTTGGTCATGAGGCAGTGT
>NW_010219553.1:0-678 GCF_000695765.1 Mesitornis unicolor
GTGTTTTGTTTTTTTCAAACTCCTTTCTTGTGAAATATCGTATGAAAATTTGCAGCCAGTGTCTTGCAATTTGTTGACTTCTGTGCCTGAGGATATTCACTGTATGTTATTTTAGTCTAGTGCTGGATTTTCCCACAGCAGCAAAATCCTTATATGTCTAAATTACAACATCTGATGACTTTCAGGATTTTCCTGTTTGCAGTGGTCAATTGCCATGGCAGCAGCATTGAGCAGGATGATAAAATGTGAGCGTATGCCCCTGGGATACTCTTTGACCCATTGGGTCAGAGCTGAAGACTAGCTCCAGTTAGGAGCTCTTGTCTTTTCTGTAGCAAGCCTAAAAATTTAACCTGCTTACATTAATGTTCAATATGCTGGGAAGAGTCATGAGTGTGTGTAAGCGGGGAATGGACTCATAAGAGAACAGGCTTCAGAGAGCTAGAGTTTCTTCCATCAGTATCAGAAAAAGACATTAGAGTAAAGGGGAACCCCTTTGCCTTTCTTAAGGAACTTGGAAAAGTGATACCGTTAGTTATTATCTGCCAAAAAATGCATGCCCACAAAAAAAGCTGTTTGTTTTCTTTGTTTTTTAAACCAATTCTCCAAATCCAGATAAGGACAAAAAGGAATTGAAATTGAAGTAGATCAGTAGAGCAATTGTCTGGAAAGGAAAGGTAA
>NW_010219554.1:0-679 GCF_000695765.1 Mesitornis unicolor
GTGAAGTGCTTGGTGGGGCTGTCTATAAACCTGGCGGTGAGGGATTGATTTCACTCCCAAACTTTTACATCCTGAGTCCCGCGCTGCGCCGGCGATGAGCAGGGCCACGAGGAGGGTTTTATAGAGCATAAAGGGGCCGTAAAATAAGGGGAGATGGGCTGGGTTAAAGCAAAAGGAGATGCAGGCAGGGAGCCGTGCATGCAAGAGCAGCTGCCAGGGGAGATGTGGTGCCATATAATTGGGTACCATCTCTGTCACTCTTTGGTCCCTTCCTGCCAGGCGACTTCACACCCACCCACTGCATCCCTGTAAGGGATGGGGAAGGATCCCTGTGGATTAACCCAGAGCAAGCACGGCATCAATGGTACCACAAGGGTTTTCCATTTATTTATTAATTTTATTATAAGCTGCTGAAAGACTTGATCCCAATTCCCCTATGAATGGGCAAAGCATAATATTGATAGTTTGCAAGAGATAGAAGATGAATTGAACTCCTCCATCAGCCAGCAGAACCTCTCTTAACAGGGGATATATCGAAGCCGTAAATTCCCGGAGACAGGATTGCCACGCGGTAGCATAATCTATCTTCTCTTCAATTTTTCATACATTATGTTTTGTCCTGCATTTTGGTAGGAATCATTTATGGACTGGGAGATGTCCCTTGGAGAAGTATGGGCCC
>NW_010219555.1:0-675 GCF_000695765.1 Mesitornis unicolor
ATTACTTTCCAACTTTATTCTTGAAACAAAATCCTGCACCTGCATTGTGCCATCTGTCACATGAAGGGCCCAACTCACTGTGATAAAAATCAGCTTTCCTTTTGGACATGGAAGAGAAGATGTGTAGATGTTCTGGGTGTGCAGACAGAAGCAAACAGAGAAAAATACATACCAGAAGTGCAGGGAAAAATGATGGATCACTGGCTTTTGCAACTTATCCATACTTCCTTATGTCTAGATTATCTCCACTGATTAAGCCCTTCTTAGTGGTGGTGTAGAACCTGTCATCTTAGAAGTTTCTCACTTCATTAAGTTACTAAGGCTCAGGTGGCCCATGGAAACTTCAGTGCTTTCATAAATAATGCTCAGCTGCTTAAAAGCCCAAGGTGATGATGGACATTGCTCTGGGCACATCTCTGTGTGTTGAGGCATGGCATTAGCAGTAGAGTAGCCTGGCAATTCCATTTCCATTAAGAAAAAGTCTGCTGGTATCTGCACTTTTCTGTTGAACCTCAGAAAAAGCATTAGAACCCAAAACCACTGATGTACACAATGTGGTTGCAGAACATCATACACATCCACAAATACAATGGTATAACTCTCAGATTGAAGTTTGTATTTCTTACTGTGTTCTGCACTGGCTGGACTTCTTAAAAAATGGTGGAATCAGAACTT
>NW_010219556.1:0-679 GCF_000695765.1 Mesitornis unicolor
AACCTGAGAAAGATTAATGACAGAACTTTTTTAAAGCATTCTCAAAAATTTAAGTCATTTCAGCTACGTTCAGCTGTTAAGAGGTGTGTATGCAGTTAACCAGCCGTCTGCGCTCATGGTAGGGGCAGAGAAAGAGACAGCAATTCATTCCATCTAAGCTAGACACTTATCTTTGGATGGGATGAATCACCCTTTGGGAGTCTCTACCTCTCTTCATTTACTACAAAAGTGGAGATGACTAGCTTAGACACAATGCCTAAATTTAGATTGCTAAAATTAGATAGGATACATTCCACTTTCATTCATTCATTTAATTAATCCAGTTAGAAAGAATGATCTATTAGTTGTACTGGAAAAAAAGTGATGCAATTTTGTTGAAAGCTGTGATAATACTGTCCTGCCTTGAACAGTCTGGAGTTTAAGTAATGTGTGGGTGAAATTAACTATCATCATCGTTTTACACATGGGGAATTCAGGATGCAGAGACTATGTGAATCACTCTAACTTACACTAAAACTTTGTGTTAGAGGAAAAAGACAGTGATAGCCCGTTAGGCAGCACAGAAAACACTAATGGCTGGTTAACTGCATGCGCACCTCTTAACAGCTGAACATAGCTGAAATTACTTAAATTTTTGAGAATGCTTTTAAAAAGTTCTGTCATTAATCTTTCTCAGGTT
>NW_010219557.1:0-679 GCF_000695765.1 Mesitornis unicolor
GGGGCAGGGGCAGCGGCCGCGGCCCGCACCACCGGGCACCCTCTGGGCGGCGAGCTCAGGGTTTCTCCTTTCCTGAAAGCCACCGGACTGCTCTGACGGGTAAAGCGTTTTGAGCTGTCGCCCCTAATTGGAAGCAGCGATTATAGAGCTTTGTCTCTAAAAGTACCCCGGAACACTGGCTAATACTGTGTTGCATTTTGTTCTTTTACATACGAGGAATTGGCAGCAAGGAGACAGACGCTGTCTGTGCGCCTGTGTCTGCCTTGCGTTTGATCTTTTCTTCAGCCTCCACTCCTTCTCTGAGGGTTTTTTGGCAGTAAAGGAGGGACTTCTCCCGGGGGAGTAATCTGCCGGAGTGAAGCACCGGGATGTCTGCTCGCAGGCACTTGTGGGATGTTTTATTTTCTCTATCAGATTTCCAACTGTTGCTGTTATAACTGGAGCTGACACTGATCGTGGGAAAGCTTAAGAAGAAGAAAAAAATAGTAGCAAGGAGGGTTTAACGTCCCCGTTTTGAATGTTGGCTGCCCTTCAGTTTTTTGCTTTTAAAGACTGTGAAGCCCAGACACTTTCAAAAATTGTAAATGTAAAAAAAATACAGAAAGCCAAACATTGCAGCTTGGAGTCTATTCAGGAACTCTTTAACTTGGACCTAGCATTATACTTTTTTTTTTTTTTT
>NW_010219558.1:0-676 GCF_000695765.1 Mesitornis unicolor
CTTCTCCTGCATCACGCTTTTCCTGTTCCAGTTTTCTCGTGTGTCTTGTAAGTTATTTAGATTTTGAAAGACAGCTTCTTTTGGTACTGATTTGCAAGAAACTTTATTGTTCATTTTCTTTGGAGACATGGCAGTTGTATTTTCTTGCAACCTTTCGTAACACCCAGCTATAAAAGACACCGGAGGATGAACAGATTCCTCCACCTTTTCAGTAAGTCCTTTCTTTATTTTATCATCACCATCACAGACATCTCCAGTTCCACACCGAGCTTCCTCTTCATACTTAGTGTTATCAAAATACTCCAACTTCCGATTAATTTCCCCTTTAGGTTTTGTTTTTTCCATCTGCTCCTCCTCCAGTATGTCATTAGACTGAGTTTCTTCATCTTCCAGATCTTCCTCCTCCTTTTCATCTTGAGTAAGATCTTCATGCTCCTCTTCTTCTTCCTCTTCCTTCTCATAATCTTCACCATCATCTCCATTGTCATTTTCATCATCTTCTTCCTCCTCCTCCTCCAACTCTTCTTCTTCCAGGTTGCTTGGATCTGAGACATCTTGATTCAACAATTCTCCACATTCTCCTTTGTCCAGGTTTGCCCCGGATGGGGTTCTTTGTTTAAGACTCTTCTCTGGTGACTTAGGAGTTTCAATTCCAGGACCAGCATTACCACCATCA
>NW_010219559.1:0-679 GCF_000695765.1 Mesitornis unicolor
CTGATCTTCTGGTTGTCCTGGATGTGCCACACTTAAAATTTCTTTTGCACTTCTAAATGTGCTAATCATAACAGAAACAACTTGTAGAAAACTTTTAGAATAACAAAGTAAAAAGCGTTGCAAAGAGTGAAAAACTGCATTTCCAAATGATGAGACATTTGCTGGTATGAAGGGCTACTGAGGCCAAGAAGTCACTCCTTTGGCCAGTGGAAGTTAAGAGTTTGGAACAAAACTGTGAGAACAACAGGGACAGAAGCAGGGAAGAAGAGTCCTGGAACACAGGTACAGATGGCATGTTCAACAGACTGGGAAGCAATAGAGAGGTACCACCAGCTAGATAGAGGAGTTGGTAGTTGAAAAGAGAATCAGCTGAAGACTATTTTGTGATAGCATACTGAACAGTGAAGAAAAATTTCTGAAGAGAACTATAGAAGAAAAAGAGGAGGCAAATGAGGAAATGAGCAACTCAAATGCTCTTCACCAGAGTTCTCAGACTGGAAAAGTAAATAAATAATTTTATAGACTGCAAGACTGCACAGGTTAAGATAGAAATTTAAAAGCCTGACAGTCAGGCTTTGAATGCTCCCTGCACAGTGTTTTCTGAGGTGTTAAAATCCACAAACTCACAGGCTTTGTGATTGGAAGAACTGAAAAATGTAATGTTTATGTTCAAACTGAG
>NW_010219560.1:0-669 GCF_000695765.1 Mesitornis unicolor
TTCAAAAGCATCAAAGGCCCAACTCACGCCGAAAATCAGCTGATTCACAGGCTTAGAGATACAGGTTAGGCTGAAATGGGGGCTTCTGAAAACGCAAACCAGAAGAGCTAGCGCTCCCCCTTCTCAAAGCCTTCTTCGCTGGCCAGGAACTGTCCTCCTTCGGCGCCCTCCAAAGACTCGGCTGCTCTCCCCACCTCGCAACAACACAGGATTCAACTTTGCGAGGTCCAGGCTGATGTATCGCCCCCCTGCTCACAAACTGCCAGCACTGAGAGCTTTTACCCTGTTGACGCAGTGCTTGCTTACTCAGCAAGCTTGCTGTATTCCTATAACGTAGCCACGGCTTTTGGGGATGTTTGTGCTTACACAGAAAAATACTATTAAAAGCCTTGCCCCTTTCCTCTTAAACTGACTCCAAGCCTGGTAATTGCTTTCCCTCCTGCAAGCACGGTAGCAGCAGCGTATGTGATATAGTAGCGCTGAGAGTTGGCATGTGCTCCTGGTCAGCTTGTGTGCCTGCCTGCATTATGTAGGTAGGTGCATTTTAATTTTCCAGAGGAGGGAGGGGGGGAAATGACCAAAGTGGCATCATATCCATCTACACAAACTGAAAAGCAATGAGCCAGGAAGACTTTTTAACCCTTACTGGCCAGCACAGCATCCTCCCTT
>NW_010219561.1:0-679 GCF_000695765.1 Mesitornis unicolor
TTCTATTTAGCTCAAACCAGGACAATATATCAGTTAGTTAACAAAAACAGAAACCTCTTTCTTTAGTATGTCATCCTGAAAGAAATCTTTTTATTTCTGCATGAGTTGCTTGTACACCTGCAGTACAGTTGTGCCTTTAAATCTGAAAATTTAATTATTTTAAAACTTAACTATTGGCAACAAATAAAGCATGCCCTGTTTATTTCTGTAGAGATGTATTTAATTTACTGAAACTCTAGCCAGCCAGTTAGTGTGGGTATGAATTGAGCTTCTCAGAGTTTAGTCCAAAGGATTTAACAATTTCTGTGTGATGTTACCTTTTGCACATTGTTGTGGAGTACTGTTACTTTGACTAATTTAATCAATAGAAAGTTGTATTTCTCAATGATAGAGGAAGAAACAAATCTAATACCTCTCACAAAAATGGTTTCATCCTCCCCTGCAAATATTCTAGGTGCACAGGGTGCTATGTAATCTCATCAGAAAAGGTAGGTAGAAGAAATACATAATGGTGTTAGAGAGGAAAGGCATCACAGTTTGCTTCGCTGACATGCTTTCCTTTTTGTCTTCCCAAGGAACAGAGTAACATCAGTTAGTTGATCTGGACACTTGTTACATATTCAGGGAGGTTCTAAAATTTGAATTTTGGGCTTGAATTTATTAAATTAACATACATATA
>NW_010219562.1:0-678 GCF_000695765.1 Mesitornis unicolor
TCCTGCCCCGTCTTGGGGTCTCCAGGCCATGGCCACTGATCAGGTTAACGTGTCTCCCTTCTGCTTCTCCTCCTCCTCCGCTTCACTCTCATCCTTGTCCATTTCCTTGCCTTAATTCTTGTCCTTGCCTGGAACTCGGCAGAGTCCTCCATGTGCCTCTTGCTGCAGGTTGCTAACAGCAGGGCCATGCCCACAGCGCAGCATGGACCACAGCATGCAGAGCCCACAGGGCCTTTCAACAAAAAGCCGCCCTCCAGCAGTAGCGCTTTTGGGCAGTCCTGCACTTCCATCACCATCAGCACCACCAGTGACTACGAGCTCCGGGAGAAGGACTTGGGCAGGCTGCACCGCGCGGCTGCCCTTGGCGACCTGGCCTGGCTGAGGAAGTGGCACTGGTGGCTGAAGAAAGTCAGCATCAACAGGCGAGACAAGGAGAAGTGGTGAGGTACCGTGGGCCACTGATGGCACCTTGGCTGCTTCTGGCAGGTGCTGTTGCGGGAGGTTCTGAGCCAAGCTGCGCTCGTCCTCGGCAGCCCTCTCGCAAGCACAAGGACTGTGTTACAATGTAGAGTCTACTGACGCAGCGGGAGCATCAGCTTGGCACAGCCAACCTCTCTGGCAGCTTTTGGGTATCACGTGGAAGCATCTGCCTTTAAGGCTTTGTGTGGAGTCACATTT
>NW_010219563.1:0-680 GCF_000695765.1 Mesitornis unicolor
GACCCAGGGCTGAGGTGGCTGGTAGTGTCTCTCTGAATCTGGGACAGGTAGACTGTGGGTTTGGGCTGCTGCAGGACGTGTAACATCCTCTCTGCCTCGCCACCTGGTGACTAGCGCCAGAAGTGCTCCCGCGGCTCAGACGGAAGCTGGGGGGGTATGCCAGTCACCAGGAAATACCCACTTTGCTGCGTGGGAGATGGGGAAAGATTAGGGATCTGCCCTCGTCTCCTGGCAAGTCTTGTTCCTTTCTTAGGGATGACTTTGTGTCAGCAGGGATAGCCTAAAAGTGGTTTCACTGCTCTGTGGGGTGGCGCATCGTTGGGGCCCCGTGCTCAGTGCCCAGGCCAGCCCAGGGCTAAGTCCAGGCACAGCCTCAGCAGCTCCCAGCCTCCCTGGTGCTGCCGGCCTGGAGTTCAGGGGCTTGTGCCATTTGCTGGATGAGCACGCACTGCATCCTGTACTGCTTTTGGATGGATGGACGGACAGATGGATGTTGCACTGGGCTGGGCAGGCAGACAAGGGGAGGCGATGCTGGAGTTGGCATCCCTTGTCGCTCCCACAGCAGTCCCCACCTTCCCAGCTGACTGGGTGCTGGCATGAGGTGAGAGGAGGGGAGAAAGGCTGAGGGAGACAGGTACACAGGTTTGCACAACTCCCCTTCAGCAAGGCGCTGCTGGAGG
>NW_010219564.1:0-680 GCF_000695765.1 Mesitornis unicolor
AAAGGTAGAACTGCCATAATGAAACATTAGGCTCAATTCTCTTCGGTGCATTCTCATCCAATCCCACTGAATTTTCTCCAGTACTGTTTTGAGCAGCTGGCTCCGCTATCCAACGACTGTGGGCATGAACAAGAACCAGACCCAGTGACTGTATTAAAAACACAAAACAAAATAAAAAATATTAATTTTTCTATTAACTAGGTAACTAGGTATCTAACCCACTAATGTTAAACATTTTCCTTTTTTATTTGACTTTTTGGGGTTCTTTTTCTTTCCCATGCCTCAAAAGTCTAAAGCTAAAAGGCTAATTTCCCACACCTCTCATCAACACCCTTTTTTGCCAATTGTAACACTCATAGCTTTGAGTCTGTCCCACCACATCCCTCCTCTTGGTCACATAATAAGCAAAGGAAGCTGAGCATACTGTGGAGGTAAGAGGGAAGGAATCAGTACACATGAAAAATTCCCAAGTGCTTGGCACAGAAGTGGCACATGCAGGAAGACTTTATGTATAGATATGGGGGACGTTATTAAAAATTACCATGATAAACTAGCCTAATAGGATGCAGAATACAAGCCTATAGAAAACAAAAAGCATTATTCATTGCACCACGACACCTGACTGCATAACCACAGGTGTAAAAGAGCTACAAACCATAATCATTTTGACCCTCTGTGTT
>NW_010219565.1:0-679 GCF_000695765.1 Mesitornis unicolor
TCTGTTCACCAAACATTTTTTTAATAAATTGTAGATTCAAGGATAGATACATGTTCTTTACCAGATTACCTATCTTTTGAGCACCAGCTTTCCTCCTACAGTTTCCATATCTGTCAGGCACTTCAAACATCTTTAAATAGCACAAAGATATCTCAGTCCTTCCCATTTGCTTAAAATTTCATTCTGAAAGAAAAGGAAAGATGAAGTCTCATCCTTCTTAGCTTTTGCAATCCTTGGCACAATATACTATTTCAGCAGCAAATTTCATAGTGCAGCAACATGTCAAGGTTTTCTCTAGCTCTTCCCAATGAACTGTGGCTATAAATACACTAGCAGATAGCATAGGCGCATCATGAGCAGTTCTGTAGAAACTGGCAGTGCTGAAGACCCAGCATCCACTTCACATTTCAGGGTGCCTTCCAGCTTAGTTTCTCCTGAAAAGAACCCAGATGACAGACTTTGAGACCACTCTGGATCAAAAGTGTCAAAAGTGCAGGTTTGCTCCACCTGAATCTACAATTTGCTCCTGACAAATTAAAATGAGATGGTAAGCACATCCTGGATGAGTACTTGAGTGCACCTCTTGACACATCAGGAAGAACGGCAGACACTCAAACCTCTAAGATCTCAGACTGGTGTTCTAACCATGTAACGTACAGTTTACAAGTGACAACAAATC
>NW_010219566.1:0-680 GCF_000695765.1 Mesitornis unicolor
GGGGAAGCGGGGGCTGGATGTGCACTGCACGGGAAGCTGCTGGGAGCTGGAGGGCTGCCAGCGCTGGGTAGCTTTTCCTCTCTTAATTACCAGAAGGAAAACATCAGGCTCTCCTCCGGAGTGTGTTTTTGCTTTGGAGTAGAGGCACGCTGCTGATGGCGAGGGGGAGAGCTGTTGGTGAGGGCAGGCTCTTGAGACGTTCTCGGTGCGATGCCGTGCGGAAGCAGCACAGTTTGATGTTCGTGGCTGGGGTTTTACCTGCTCTGCGTCCTCGTCTCAGTCCCGTTCACACACAGTGTATGTCAACCACAGGTTGACATTGAGCATCGTGTTCCCCGTGCTGGCAGGGCTGAGTTTGCCTTGTGCAGAGTCTGAACTCGTGCAGCCACCTTCGTGCCGAGGGTCCCTGACCATCGATCCCCTGCAGCGTTGGTCCACGTTGAGCCGATTTCCTCTGCGCCTGACGTGTTTCTCTGCTGTTTCTTTGCAGGCCAAACCCATTTATGGTGGCTGGCTGCTGCTGGCCCCGGAAGGAACAGACTTTGACAACCCTGTCCATCGCTCCCGGGTGAGTGAAGCCAAGGCACCTGCTCCACATGCTGTGGAGGAGCACGAGGGCCTGTCCCTGCCCGTGGGGATGGCTGTGGCCCCATGAGAGCCACGGGCACCTCCATGCATCC
>NW_010219567.1:0-678 GCF_000695765.1 Mesitornis unicolor
GTCCAGGATTTAGTGGTCGGCCCAGCCCTAATCCACGAAAACAAATAATACTAGAAACCATTTCTGCACTATATAAAAGACAAAAAGGTGACTGGGAGTAGTCAGCATGGATTCATGAATCATGCCTGACAAATCTTACAGTGTTCTGTGATGAAGTGACTGGCATGGTGGATCACAGGAGGCAAGTAGATGCTGTTTATCTCGACTTTAGTAAGATTTTTTATAGTCTTCCATTGCATACCTATTGAGAAACTGATGAAATATGGACTAGATAAGTGGTTAGTGAGGTGGGTTTAAAATTTGTGTCAGGTTTAGAGGGTTGTAATCACTGGCATGAAGTCTATCTTGGAGGTCAGTCACCCATGGTATGCCTCAGGGTTGACACAGGAGGCTAATACTATGTCTTCATTAATGATCTCTATGATAGACCCAGCAGGCACAGTGACATAAGATGCATACTGTGTAATTCTTAATAATGCAAATGTATTTGGAGGAGTTCTCTTTTCCCCTGTCAGAAGCGGACATTCATATCTGGATGACTGCAGTTTTAGTCCTGGCCCATGATACATCTTCTCAGTTAACGGACTTTATAGTTAAGGTTGTGTGGTTACTGGGTTTGTGTGGCAAGATTTTGGAAGTGATGGGGGGGAATCACAGAATGTTAGGGATTGGAAGGGA
>NW_010219568.1:0-680 GCF_000695765.1 Mesitornis unicolor
CAGACTCCAACTGGCCAAGCTGTGGGTTCATCTCTTTACCTTCCTGTTGCAGGGTGATTGCAATGAATGGTTTTTATTAGGCATAGATTTATCTTCCAAGTTGCCCATGAGCTGAAGGAGGATGATCTTGCCTTTGAGTTGATACTTTGACGACTGGGACTTTAGTTGAGCTCCATATTGCTTGTGAGCTTTACAACCTTTTTTTTTTCTCTTCAGATTATATGGGATGAGCAGAAAAATGCCTTTGTGTGCATCTGTGTTGTGTTCCTGGTGCTCTTAGAAGTCAGATGTAGAACATTTATTTCAATTATGGTTGTCTTCAGAAGCAACTTTCTTATTCTGTGATATTTGGGCAGAGTGAAGGATTCTGTCTGTACTGAGACAAGGGAGGTTGAAGAGTTCACTATGGTATAGTTTGAAACGGCTAAAAGAAGGTGTAAAATTCAATTTGTCCTAGTTGTTTGATAGGGTCCACAGCTGTTGTTTCATACGTTTTCCATTTTTTTATTGTCCAAAGAAATTACATTGAGGCACTATGGTTATAGTCTATGTTGTGAGCTTCTATCTGAACCTCCTATGGACTTGTTAGCAAAAAGTTACCTTTTCTGTGCACATGCTGCAGTTGACAGAATCTGAAGTACTACTCTACGATTCCTTCACTTGTGTAGTTTTCCCATTCT
>NW_010219569.1:0-680 GCF_000695765.1 Mesitornis unicolor
GCTTCTCACTGGCCAAGCAGGGAAAGGCAGGCAGAGCTGAGAAGGAGAGACAGAGTTTTGATTTCTTAAGGATATTCCCAAATCTCCATCTCTGAATGATTTTACTGAGCTTAATTCCTTATACTTTAATTCTAGCAGTATTCTAATCTAATTGAAAAAGCAACAATTCCCTTTCTTTAGAGTGGTTATCACTCAGGAGGAGTCTGTAATAAATGCAAACAAGATGTGATAAATCACATTTATATTTTATTCAATTTTACATCAGCTTCTACACTTGCATGCAATTCATCCCTGCTAAGCATTATAATTTCCCCGTTTTTCACTGTACTATGACATTGCTTCCCAGGATTTCCTTGGGCAAAACAGCACAGACACTATCAAATTTTATACAGCTGTGCTGGATGGGTAAAATCAATACAAAATCCATATTTCCACATTCCAGTGACTGCCTTGGAGTGAATAGGCTGAAAAAAAGCAAGGCTTATGTGCTCCATACATGAAAATAGCAGAAAACTCATCCTTTTCAATAGGTTATTTAGAAATTATTGTTGTAGGAGATGGAGCTTTGAGTTCTGGTCACATCAGGGGAAAATAAAGGCAAATCTCGTGAGATGACTCAAAGAGTGAAGTCCTGGCTGTGGAGGGGACTGGTTCCAGTGAGGGCTGAACCAGGTATTGCA
>NW_010219570.1:0-681 GCF_000695765.1 Mesitornis unicolor
GCTTTCTGGATGAGATGTTACAGTGAATTAATAGTTCTAGCAGCAGCAATACAGAGCATGATAAAAGAGAGGAATTACACTGTAAGTAAGAGACATGGAGAATATCATCATTAGTCTGAAATGCACAAATTATCATGGCATCCCATAACCACTAGTGTATAGAAACTTTACTCATCACGTCTTTGTAAGAGTCTGATTTTATTTTTTTTTAACTCCACAAGCTTTGCAAGCAATGACAATATCTTTTCTTGGGTTGAGTGACAAAGCTGGAGGAAATTATATTGAATTAGAAAAAACATTTTCCCAACAGATCTGTTGATAAATTGATCAATTATTCCCACAAAGATAACCACAGATATGACAGCACTACTCTTGTTTTAAACTGTATCAGTCTTAAAACCTGCCCTCTCAAATGTGTTTCTAGATTCCAAATATTTGATATCTGGTTATAAAGAGGTGTGTTATAAGTTATTTACAAATGAGGGAGCTTTAACAATGGGGTGTGCTACATTTCACACACTTCTAGTCTTCATGTTACAAAAAGCCCACATTGTTCTACAAAAACTATTAAGAAGTGCATAGCAACTTGCTTGTTTTTGAATTAGCTGGTGAATAAGCAAAATTTCAAAAGAAAGTATTTTGCTTTATAGAAAATGCTTTGTAATTTTATTTGCCAAGTGT
>NW_010219571.1:0-680 GCF_000695765.1 Mesitornis unicolor
AAAAAAATCTTCTAATCAGAAAAAAAATTAATAATTATAATATGGTAGTTATAAAATTGTTGTATACTTCCTTCTTAGCTTCTACCCTTTTTTCTGCTTTTACTCTCACCATTTCCTGGTTCCTCTGGGTTGTAAAGTTGGTGGTTTCATTCTGGTGTTTGTGGGAGGGGTGTCATGTCAAGTTGTCAGCACCTGAAGTCCTTTGCCAGGACAAGCGTGGTGCTCATATTGATTTCTTCTTCCTCCGTTTGGGATAATTTGGGGTCATTTTTATGTATTTGCTAACATACTTTTACATTTTGCTTTTTCTTCATTGGTCTGAAGCTCCATGTTACATCCAAATTAACTATATATAATGTTTTTTACATTTGTTCAGTGTTGTTGTTGCTCCAGGTCTGCATTTCTTTAAACATTGGTGAGCTGTGTATAGCTGTGGGGTCTCCAGGGTCAAGTCTGTGCTTCATGTCTTGTTATCCCATGACTGTACTTCTCTGTACCGCTTCCTGTGTCACCACTTCTCAAGGCCTCTTCTGTGATACAAGGCCTGTATTTCTCTGTACTACATCGTTATGTGAGAGTTATGAAACTTCGGTGGTACCATACAAAGATAAATGAGTAAAAATAAATTAGCCAAATACTGTTACAGTGAAACCAAGTAAAACAAAGCTGCAGGCAGGTCA
>NW_010219572.1:0-678 GCF_000695765.1 Mesitornis unicolor
CACCTATAGCAATGCTGCAAGAGCAGGAGTTGTCTTATTTACACCACTCACCTTGGCTGGTTTTTTGGAGATATGCCAGTCTTCAAAATACTGTCTCAGATATCTTCATTGTTACCACTTGTAATTGTTTTATTTGTTATCATACGCAGCGTAACATCTGACATTGAGATAATGATCACAAATGTAGTGGCTATTTCCCTCCATTGCCACTTCCCCTCTGTAGTGGCTAAGTTGAGCTACCCAGCACTATCCGATAAATGTGTGCAATGGCCAAAATCTGGTTTTGAAGGCTGACTTTGTAAAGGAAGCAGAAGGAAGAGGAATGCAGCCATCACACCAGCGTTTTGCAATATTCCTTCTGTAAAATTATTGTTAAACATGTAGTGCTTCTGACAAAGCAGCTGGGAGGGTTTATATTTCTTATCGTTATAATTATTTTTTAAATTAAATTGCCAGGTTTGTTGTTACCTAAACTGAGAGTTTATTTATTTTGTGATGACAGATTCTTAAAATGGCTTGTGTCCTTCCAACATCCCTTTACTTTTTCCTCCCTTGTATACACAGCTGAGTCACTCTTTCTTGTGTCAAGGTAATACTGGCCCCGGTTGGCAGTCTGAGTTTGTTCCCCACTTCACCCAAAGTATTGAACTGTAATCACAGAATCACAGAATCACAGAA
>NW_010219573.1:0-681 GCF_000695765.1 Mesitornis unicolor
AGTCTTTTTTCCATTTGGTGGGCTAGACTGAGCAGGTTTAAGTTGAGCTGGTGAAGCCAACAGGTGAAAAATTTATCCTCATGCCTTTCTGGGAATTCTACAAGTTTAAGTCAATTCCTCATTTCTTATTTTCTGAAGTGAAAAAGCTTCAGAAAACCGTAACGTGTTGTTACATTATTCAGATTTTTCCAGGAATGGGCACTAAATCATTTGAATACTAATTCATTAGATTAAAATAATGTCTTAAAGAAGTGAGGGAATTTTCAGTTTAATTAAGAGAAAGATGTGTGAAATCTCAAATCAGAAAGCTGTCTTTACACTCTACTTTTAACCCATAACGTAATGGTGTTTTCCACATGGGCAGTCACATACATGCTTAGAATGAAATTAAGACATAATATATACCCTTATGATTGAGGAAAGAATCATTATGTTGTACAGAAGGAAAGATTTTGTTGAGGTGAATTTTTGTTAATGACGTTCTTTAAAAATGCCAGTCACATGGAAGCTTTTTTGTTTTCCCAAGGTTTTATCCTTTTCTTTTGCATATTGCAGAGTTGCTTCAGAGAACTATTCAAGGAGTTTCAAAACATTTTGAACAAAGTTACTGAAGTAGCTGCTGATCTCTCCCTAATATCCAGCGACAGGAGACATGGGAATGGTTCAAAGCTGCATCAGAGG
>NW_010219574.1:0-679 GCF_000695765.1 Mesitornis unicolor
TGCCATGGGCAGGGACACCTCCCACTAAACCCAGTTGCTCAAATGCTGGATGCTGGGTTGCTAGCACCTGTATGAACCAAAGGATGCTGGGAGAGCCCAGCTGTGCTGTGAGGTCAAGAGTTGGGGAGGGATGAAACATCACCGCCGTGGCTGTAGGATGGTGGGCGTACATCTCTACCTCCTCTGACCGCTGTTTCACAAGTGGGCAGAAGTAGATTAGTGATTTAGGGGTGGCTGCAGATGGCCGATTCTCACATTTTAGACCCCATACAGGTCAGTCTCACAACTTGAAGTCCACTTCCTGTCTCCCAGACGGGTAAGATGAGGCATAGAGAGGGCACGTAAGGATAAGTGGCTTGCCCAAGGTCATAGATGAAGTGAGTGATGGAGCTGAAAATAGTACCCAGCAGCCCTAATTACCAGCTCTCTGTTCCAACCACTAAATAGCAATCAAGAACGATTATGCGGCATGGGAACTGTTGTACCAGAGGGTTAATTCCAGCGTAGCTGCTCGCCGCGAGCCGATGTGTGGTGGTGCAATGGGAACATGAGCCTTGCACCCTTTGGGATGAGGTGTGATGATGCTGGCCTGGAAAACAAAAGCAAGGAGCGGAGAGGAAACGGGCAGCAGCTGTAATTGGTGTTTTGAGAGGAAATGGGTGTACTGGGGCTGTTGTGG
>NW_010219575.1:0-680 GCF_000695765.1 Mesitornis unicolor
AGTTGTTCTGCTAAACCCAAGGGATTCTCCAATACCTTTTTCATCTCCCTTTTCAGCTCTTTAACCTCCGTACTTGTGAAGGGCACGTTCACAAACCCTACCCCTCCCGGCGTCCCCTGCACTGGTACCTCCCGTAAAGGGAGCATTTTCTTTGGCGTAGGGAGTGGGTACTTTTGAATCTCTCTTTTTAACTGTTCACCCTCTGCCATCTCAGTCTCTCCGAACTCCCCTAGTTTCTTTATTCCTTTTACAGTATTTGTTAAAACAGTTTTCATAACTTTGTTCTCCCCAATTATCTACATGTATCTATATTTATCAATTTCTATTAAGTTCAAATAAGAACTATTACAACACGGCTCAGGCAAAACTTACATTCATCTCTCACAGCATCCTTCTCTTGGTCTCAGCCAGTGTTCTGCTGGGTTATCTGCATTCCTTCAGAACGAACTAAGATGTGTCTGTACTAGGATGTCTCCGTCACAGTGACAGCAATCCTGTCCTTGCGTGAGTTCTTGTCTGAGGCCCCTTCTAACAGGAGCAGGAACCAGACGGTGGCCATTTCCGAGCCGGGCTCTGGCCAGAAGCCGAGCACATCTGGGGCGAAGGTTGGCCGCCAAGGGAAGCGCAGAGGCGCAGAGCCCCGGGGTTGGTGGGGCTGTGGAAGCGCTTCCCAGGGAAGG
>NW_010219576.1:0-681 GCF_000695765.1 Mesitornis unicolor
CCCCAGTCTGAACTGCCTGATGGGCAGCTCTGTTACCTTGCCTTGCTGGAGCCGTGTGGAAGTGGCTGTTGCCCACAGAGCTGTATGGGTTTGCAGGAGTGGTGTCAGCAGGACTAAAGATCTTTGCTTATAGCACCTAGCACAAGTATTGCATTACATGAGCTATTTGTTTATACGCATGTATGAATTGGAGTAGTTACTAGAAAAGCGGAAGGAGAAGCTAGATTTTAGTCGGAAGCTGTCCGATTATTAAAGAGTTAGATTTAATATGTCAAAGGTTTATTTCCTGCTGTATGTCTGCTGTCTGCCCAAATTCAGCTCAGTTTTTGAATGCAGTTTTTAGGGATTTAAGATAGTGCTCTAATACAGGTAGTGATAGCAGGAGCCTGGCTGCTTTTGAAAGGGGACTTAATCTTAGCTCTTGGTATGAACCTAACATGGTTTTTTTAAAAGGAAGATTTGCATAAGAAGCATAAGCTGAGAGAAGCAAGTGGTTCTGTATTTTAAAAGAAATACTTTAGACTGCTTTGGAGAGGTGATTGAATCTCAAAGATATTAACATAAATTTCTGTGTGAACAGTGAAGTAAGGAGAAACAATGTAAATATGTTGGAAGATACTGAAAATGTATGTGTCTGTTAATAAAACTTTTATACAGCATCCATATAGATTAAAAAAAAAA
>NW_010219577.1:0-682 GCF_000695765.1 Mesitornis unicolor
CTGTTTGAGTGTGCAATTTCTCTTTTTATCTGTGTGTCAACAATTATGTTTAGATCTGAGATATCTCTAGATCATGAACAAAATTACTGGGGGAAGTAGAAGAAGTAGGAGGGTTATGAAAAGCCTGGCAAGGACCAGAAGAATAGCAGCAGCTGCCCATCTGATGAAGGAAGGGCTGCACAGCAGTGCATCACCCATCCTAACAACAGCTGCACCACTTCCCACCAAAGCTTTGCAAAGGGCAGGTGGGGAGGACAAAATTGTCATTGTCCACATAGGCTCTTTAAAACAAAACACTGCTTTTGTTCTTTTCTAAGGAAATGTATCTTAAATAAACAGACTTTAATACATATCGGGCTTTCCCAAAGCTGCAGTTAACTACATAGGGAGAAACCTGTTCCTCAGACAGCTTCTTCTCCCATTCTTTATTTCAGAAGGAAGGGGACTAGGAAAGGAAGAGGAAGGCTGTGTCTGCATTAGGGTACAGTGCAGACAAAAAGGCGTGTATGTATAGAGTAAAACAGGTGATGCTGATGACCCACTGCCAACACTGGATGTATTTTAGGGTCAGAGATGGTTACTTCAAACTCTCTCGTCTGGTCCTATGGGCAACAAAAATCTGTTCTGATCTAAGATTTTTCCTAGTGGTTGTTGTTGTTGTTGTTGGTTGGTTGTGGGTTTT
>NW_010219578.1:0-682 GCF_000695765.1 Mesitornis unicolor
AGAAGTAGAGGGTTCTGTGGGCCGAATGTCCAGCCAGAGTCTGCATTGTCTGACTGGTCTTCACAGGTAAAGGTGGAGATAGAAGACATTTACACGGACTTGAAGGATGGCATCTCTCTCATGCAACTCCTGGAGCTGCTCTCTGGAGAAGCTTTGCCCAAACCAAACCGAGGGAAAATGAGAGTGCATTTTCTAGAGAACAACAGCAAAGCCATCACATTTCTGAAATCTAAGGTAAGTTCATATTGATATTAGAGATCACAATATCTTATGTACGTTACTAATTAATTATAGTATTATTCTTGTTATGATTTCCCCATCTAATACACAATAAGATATTCTTTGAAGAGACAGGCCAGGGGTTTTATTAAAAGGAAAAAAAGTCATCAGATTTAAATGTCTTTGTTATTTGAGTGACATGACTTATAAACAGCTAATGATCCCCCAAAGCACATCACACCTAAATGAAAATGTACTGCATTTCTATATCTGTCTAGATGTTATGTTTTCCCAGATGTTGAGGGAAAGCAAACATCATTAGGCAAAGGTTAAGCTCCCTGGTATAAAAATGGAGGCTTTTAGAGCTCTGATTCTAACAGTTTCAGCAAGTCATTTGAGTGGTTTTATTTATTCCAGTAGTGCACCCTCATTTAAGATACAAAATAATGTCTTTTTTTTTTTT
>NW_010219579.1:0-670 GCF_000695765.1 Mesitornis unicolor
TTTAGCCAGTGATCCCAGTTGCTTGGATTCTGTATTGTGTAACCCCAAACCATCTGCTTCATTATCCCAGCATCAGAGCAGCCAGAAAAGAATTTGCTGGCCTTCACGATGACCATAATCTTTACGTATATCTCGCAGCTCACTTATGGCTAGAGAGTAACTATTTCTTCCTCATTTGTTGTCCCTGCTCTCATTGTACATGTCCTCTTCTGTGCAGGAGTGACTGATAATTGCACTGATTTATTCCCAAGACCAGCTGCAGTGCTTATCGTAGGAACTAAGGCAGCTGCAATGCTTGTCATAGGGGCTGAAGAAGCTGCAGTGCCTGTGGTGGGGGCTGAGGCAGTGACGTGGTCTGTCAGGAGGCAGCTACTGTTCTCATCATAGGGGTGGAAACAGGTACAGTGCCTGTGGTGGGGGTGCAGGCAGCTGTGATACTCATCATGGGGCCCCAGGCAAGTCCCCATAGGGGATGGAAGAACCCCTGTAAAAACCTCTATGTATACTGATATTTCCCTCTAAGCAAGATCATGAACTGAAAAACATTCAAAAAAGCTTAAAATATGAGCATGATAGTTGCAGCATTCCAAGGGTACTCAAAATTCCCAAAAGCTGTTGAAACCAGTCTCAAGGGAAAAGAAAGAAGGACAGGGAACTGCTGGAGAGAGTC
>NW_010219580.1:0-682 GCF_000695765.1 Mesitornis unicolor
AAAAAAAAAAAAAGCAACCCTGACTGAACTAGGCAATTTGCAGCCTTGATTAAATGGAGCAGATAGATGAATGACTGAGAATAAAAAAGAGCTCTGAAACTGAGGACAGAGCAATTTGCTCAGGCAGTGCTGCTTTTCTCTTCTTTTTCTTTTCATGTGCTTCAGCTGAGTCACCTGTTTGGCATCAAAACAATAGGGTTGTAATATACTTTTCCCCAAATATATTGAACTTGGCACTGCCTTTCAGCAAGGACCTGGTTTGCCACTCAGAATCTTACCTGAAAATGTATCTACCACTGAGCAACTCTCTGGTATTAGTGTGATTTTGATTAGTCCTGCTCTGCCTATTGATGGATTAATTTTTCTAGTCTAACTTTGGGATCCATATAGTCACACCACGATAGAATTTATACATGACACAGGCTTGTGGGACAGATGCTTTTTGTCTCCAAATATGGTGAAAATATGGAGCAGTTAATAACAAAAACTTCAACCCATGAATCATTACAATTACTATTTGCAATTATAACTTCTGAGACACAGATTAGGAAACTCTGGTCACCAGTGTAACAGGCACAACCATGGCCAAACTTGACTATGAAGTGCAATGAATAAATAAAGTGATAGATCTGCAGAAATGACATCTTCTGTGAATAAATGCAAATTCAACATGAAGGGGTTT
>NW_010219581.1:0-682 GCF_000695765.1 Mesitornis unicolor
ATCTGTATTTTCCTTCACATGGCTTGTTTAGAACTGTCCAAATACAATAAATGCAATGATATGAAATGCTGATTTCCAAGAGCTGTGGTTCCATTTACAAATCGGGCATTTTGACATGCCCAGGTTAATGCTGGTAAGACAGGTAAATGTTATTCTAAATATATACGTGAACAAAGAATGCTGTATTTGGAAAGGCTCCTTATGCTGAGAAAGTGATGCAGTAAAATTACCGCTTTTCATCCGTTTTAAGGACACTAACACTTTCTTCCGTTACCTTCATCTACTGTGGGCCAGCAGTTCCCTCAATCATTTACTCTGTAAAGGCAGAATGTTTCAGTAGCAGATAGCGTAGTCACTTAAAACCATTCCAACGAGAGGAAGTTTGGCATTGCAGCTGCCTAATAGAATTTTGTCTTCTGCAATACTTATCATTAATGTTTTTTGCTAAAATAAACTGTTTTCCCTGTGGAAATTAATTTGCATGGTATCAGGAATTTTAATTTTCAGAAAACACTGGTGAGATATACTACTGTTTCTTTAGACACTGTCACACAGCAGGGCAATAATCTCAAATAAGGAACAGGAAAAGAAAGAATCATAACAAATATAGTTGCAGATTTCCCTAAAACTGAGAAGTCCTTTCATTGTGTGATTTTGCTTCATACTAAAAACCCCAAGAAGT
>NW_010219582.1:0-682 GCF_000695765.1 Mesitornis unicolor
AATATAAGACTAAGGAAGCTGGGTGAATTTCTGTTGCGGTGTCCTGAGCTCTGAGAGATGTGGGTGCTGCTGTCTTTGGCCCATTGTAACTGACTTAAATTCATTTTATGGGGCGTTGTTGCTAGACCTCTTACCCTTCCTTTGACTGAGACTGGAGACCATTTTCACTAGGTGTAAATGAATACCTAGTGTGCTGCAAGATTTTGCTGCAGTAAGAGAACTGCATCCACTTCCTCAGGGCAGATTCCTTTAGTGTACAGATCCCCAAAGAATTCAGCTTTTGCTCATTCCATTCGGACCAACTCTTGCACAGCCAAGAGGTTCAAGTGTGTTGCCCTCAAAGCTTACCTATGGTTTTCTGCAGTCAGCTCAGAAAGGTTGCTAAAGAGAAGTATTCCTTACTCTTCTTTCTGTGTGTGGTAAGTCACTGATTTCCAACACTGTTAGACCTCCCAGGAACTATTAGTCTTGAACTTTAGCATAGAATTTCATAGTAAAACTCTGCAGCTGTTAGTAATTCAGGGATTTCTGCCTTTCTTGACATCAGAAGCATAGTGATGACTCACTTTCTAGTTCTCCCTTTTGGAAATCTAGACTAATCTGGTTTCTTAGGAGGAAGCAATGAACGTCTTGGAGAGACATGAGCGCATTCTAAGCTTCTGGAGCAGAGCAGACTGAGGGG
>NW_010219583.1:0-682 GCF_000695765.1 Mesitornis unicolor
ACAAGTATATTTAAGCCATGTCAGTAACATGAAAGATCTGTTATACCACATGGAGAACAGGCACATATAAACACAGCAAACATTAGCTGCAGAATACTAAGCCAGTTTTTGTCTTTGTTGACAGATCTTTTTCTTTTTTAGCACGGCAATGGGAAAAAGAATGGAAAAGCAAGGAAGAAGCGTGTTCAAAGTTTATTCTCCCATACATTTATGCCACAGAGAAAAATTTTGCTGACAAATCAGATGCTATAGCAAGAGACTTCATCTCTACAGCTTACTGTTACTTACTGAGAAGCTCCCAGAGAAGCAGCTATGAGAGTCTCAGTATGCAATTCTGCTACTTAGTGCTAATACAAGTGTGGTTCCCACTTGTTAGCAACAATGCAAATAATAGTCACTTTTTCCTTTTTAAAGTTAAGCAAAAAGCAACCAGTATCTCTTCAAGTGGAAAAAAATACCTTTTACAGCAGCCAAATTCTGACCAGAACTCTGCTATCTGTACCCTGAGTAAATTGATGTGAGTTCTTTCTTTCTAGTAAACTTCCAAAAACCATCACAAGGAATAGAACTAAAGCCTCATCTGTCCTTCATCTTCTGCTTCTCTAGAAACACTTGTTTAGTAGGAGTCAAAATTCACTGTGTGGTGGCCTAAGCTTTCACTAACATTATAAAAAAAAAAAAA
>NW_010219584.1:0-681 GCF_000695765.1 Mesitornis unicolor
GGTTCAACAAGGCCAAGTGCAAGGTCCTGCTGCTGGGATGGGGCAGCTCCCAGTACCATCACACACTGTGGGGATGAGGGATGGAGAGCAGCCCCACGGAGAAGGATTTGGGGGCACTGGGGGCTGAAAAGCTGGAAATGGGACAGCAATTCCATGAGTGTATTTTGCGTGGTGGTTCTCCATCACGTTCCCAGCTTTGCTCCATCCCAGAAGTGGATCCCAACCCCCCCCCAGCAGCGCCTGGGGCAGGCTCAGGGCTCCTTGGCCCCAGATGCTGTTTCCCAGCTCCTTGGTACCACCGAAGAGCTGAGCAATTTCATGCATTTTTCCCAGATGAAGGCAATGGCTGCGCCCTTTGGCTCTCCCAAAACCCCAGGCAATGGCTGGGGCCTCAAGATGTGACTCATTCCCCTTTTCCAGCCCCTTGGCGTCAGGACATGACCCCAGCCTGATGCTGCTTATCCGAGATCCTAATTTCCCCGAGTCTCTTCCCAAACGCACGCCGTGTTTCACTTCCCGGCTCCTTTCCCTCTCCCTTTTTTCGGGATTTGAACCCGTGGCGGTGCATTACAAACCCCTCCGCCCTAAAGCAAAGAAAAGAAAAGCGAAAGCAACGCTCAGAAAGCGAAGCAAACGCCACCCTCGGGCTCAGGCTCCCCCCACCTGCAAACGGCAGCCTCC
>NW_010219585.1:0-683 GCF_000695765.1 Mesitornis unicolor
GTAAGAAAGCAGCTGTGTTCCTCACAAGCCAGGCACAAACGACGATGCTAGGACAGCCACTGCGGCAACTCGACCTTGTGCCCATGCGAGGGGGAAACCCGGGCGCGCCTCCTCCGCTCCGCTGGGGGGCGCTGTATTGGGTCGTGCCGCTGGGTGAAGTTTGTCCCTTGACGGCGCTGGTTGGGGGACGGGCCAAGATGGCCGCGCCCAGCCGGTAGCTCACACGTTGCGGGCCGGTGCAGAGGCGGCGGCGGCTCGGTGCTGCGGAGCTGTCGAGGCCGGTTCGGTGCCACCATGTCGGGCCGTCAGGGGAACAAGCTGCCCAGCAATCTGCCCCAGCTGCAGAATCTCATCAAGCGGGACCCAACCTCTTACACCGAGGAGGTACCAAACCGAGGGGCCCCGGTACCCCGAGCAGGGGGACCCGGCCGAGGAGGGAGCGGGGGGTTGTAGCGGGGTGGAAGCGAGGCGGCCTGGGGGTTGCAGGTGTTCGCTTCCCGCTCAGCCACCGCTGTCTGTGTGTACTCAGTTCCTCCAGCAGTACAACCACTACCAGAGCCATGTGGAGATCTTCACGTTCCAGCCGGACAAGCCCAGCAAGGAGCTGGCCGAGCTGGTGATGTTCCTGGCGCAGGTGAGCCGCTGCCCCCCGGGGTGACTTCGGTGTCAGTCCTCCGCCAGCC
>NW_010219586.1:0-683 GCF_000695765.1 Mesitornis unicolor
TAGCTGATCATTTTTGGCTGTTCTTATAGGCAGGAAACCAGATTAGATGGAGACACTTTGATATCCTCACACTACACTCTAAATTTTCCACTTAGAAAAAATTTACTTCAATTTTACTTAAAGAAATTTTGTACTCAATGGGGAATTACTCCCTGAGGGAAGAATTGCACGTGCCCTCTTCTATTATTTTGAGTGTCAGGAAACATAGGTTCAGGTATGTGAAGGTAGACCCAAAATGCAGTGTACCTTGTGGGAGCTTGCCGTTCCCATGCCCTCTCATCACAGGCTGTACAAACCCAGCACACAAACGTAGGTGACCAGAGGGTCCCTGATCCAAGGAGCTGGAGCCACAGAGCCAGAGACATCCTGGTCTTGGCCAGAGTGAAATGTCAGGGTAGCACCAGCCAACTGATGCAAAACGCTGTGTTTTGCCTCCTTGGCAGTATCTGTTACTGCCCAACAGCATCACTTGTGACACCTCCACACCTTCTCAGAGCATCCTACATTAATGTACAGATTTCAGTCTTTAGCCCTAAATTGCCCCAGAAGCTGAGCCAACAGGAATCGATGACTGTCTAAAGCCCTGGGACAAAAACTGGAGCTGTCTCAGATGCTGTTTTCTGTTATCAGAAGCAGCGTAGGTCTGAGACTGCAGAGGAAAATCCATTAATGACCATTGCAAA
>NW_010219587.1:0-679 GCF_000695765.1 Mesitornis unicolor
TGCAGTGAGCATGCCAAGTGATGCACTGCTGCCATGATCTGCATTTGTGCTGTGTAGCTGCTTGCTCTGGCACTTCCACTCAAGGTTTGATTTCTGCTGGTTATTATTATTATAAAGAGTGAAATGGAGCCAATGTGTATGGCTAATACCGTTGTCCACAAAGCTTTCTACTCTTTACCAGTGCTTGCCACTTGCTTAGGACAGAGGGAGATTTTATTTTCTTGTTTTTGTCAGAATCAAGCTGAACCATGCAAAGTTTTCTGTTCCAACCTTAGACACTGGCACATCCGGAATACTTGGAGAAGGTAGTCAGACACTCACTGAGGGAAATTACAGCAGCCTGCTGCTGTTTGGCAGGCTGAGATACAGCTTCCGAGAGCTCCTTGGGGATCAGTTGGTTCGAATTCGTATTTCTTTCATAGAGTGAATTATTTTCTGTGTTAGATTTTGAAGGAAATTACTTAATCTGCCTGTCTTCCATTCTTTTGCTCTTTGATTTGCTCCATTTTGTCAAGGCAAATGCACTATCTGTCTTATTTCTTGTGGCACTGTGGGCTAGAGCTGCAGCGACTTCTGTGAAGGTATTGTGGAAAGGTGCTTATATCCTAAAAAGCAGACTCTGTTTTTCATGAGCACTTGACTTTCATGTCTACTGGCTTGCTAGGTTTAACTAATAGGC
>NW_010219588.1:0-670 GCF_000695765.1 Mesitornis unicolor
TTGTACAGGAAAAATTTCCCAGAAAAAAACCCAAACACTGAGAGCCATTAAACACAGCCCTGAGCTGCATTATAAGAGAATAGAGTTGCCGAATGTGGGCTTAGAGACACAGAACCATTCATTAGAAACCTGAAAGCCACTCTCTGTGCTGTGTATCGGCTGTCAGAAAACCAGGCTCCAGTCAAAAAGAAGAGCTGGGAAAGCCAAGCTCAGCTGCAATGGAGAGGTGGATTTTAACTGGGAAGAGTTGGCTGCTTTGGTAGGAAACTCCTGAAAATCTGTGTCCCTGAACCTGGGAGTTCATGCATCTATGAACTACTGCACCTTTCTACAACTCTAAAAAGAGAAAACATCCTTGCCCGCTGCTGCATAAGCACATGGTTAGTGATCACCTTACCCTGTCAGGAGTATATGAGAAAGCACATATATATGTATGTGAAATACAACTGCTGGGGTGGGCATGGTGCTGCCTTTGCCACCAGCAGGCCTCTGTCACTTACGGCCATGGCAGCAGCACTGCAATGTGATGCAGATAGTTTTTATCCACACGGTGAAAACAAGCTAGAAATGAGCAAACCAAATCTAATGCTGCCTCATAAATACAACTGAGCACGCTACAATGAGCAATCAAGAGTACATAATACAAACTGCAGCACTTGCAATCCTGCCT
>NW_010219589.1:0-683 GCF_000695765.1 Mesitornis unicolor
TTGAAACCTAGAGTGCAAAAACCAATTCGGATTTGGCAATAACTGTGAAGGTCCTGTTTTTACCCAAAAATGGGTTTATTGATCATTTTGTTGCTGGAAGTGTCTTAAACCTTCAGTATTTTCTGGAAGAATACAAACTATTTTTCTGTGATCTTGCTTTTATATCTGCTGAATTTTTGTAACCTGATAGTGAATGACACTTGGTCAGTCTGCAGATCCAGAGCTAAGTATTCATTAAAGTCCTTCCCACAGAGAGAAACTCAGTGTTTATTTTTGTCAAGTCACACAACATACACAGCTGCTTTCTTTCTTGTCATAATGAAACATTTATTGTATAAATAAATTAACATTTAAAGCCAAGAGACCAACTAAAAAGTACATAATAATAAAAAATAAAAATAGAATTCTGCATTTACTGAGGTGATAATTGATTAAACAGCCTAAGAAACATTTCTCTAATTGTCATTCAACCTTCACATCACCTCTTCTCTGACTTCCAAGAAATTTCACTTTTCTCTTACCAAGACAGGTTTCTGTACGTACATGTTCCCTCGAGCAAATTTTAATCCAAATCTGTGTATAATTATTGGTAACATTACTTAAACTTATTTCTTGTTTCTTTCTACAACAACCACAAAAGCTCATTTACCTTATGCAGAATGTAATGAGTAGGTATCATATTT
>NW_010219590.1:0-683 GCF_000695765.1 Mesitornis unicolor
AAAAAATTCCGATTTCAGCTTTTGCACATAGGAGGGTTTCACTCTGTAGCATGAGCTCTTGTACTCAATATAAAATTAATTTATACAGTGAGTCCAGCCGTAGAATAAATGGTCAAACGTAGTCTCTCTTTCTTTGAAGTGTGAGTTGAGTTCTCATTTAAGGTTTATAACATGGTTATTTCCTGATTGTAAACTTCTGCATTCATAAGTGCCATTGTTGTACGGTGTTGTTTTCGTAGACCTTCCTGATGCAGTTTTACCTTTGTTGAATTTGTATAAACAATTGTACAAAAACAGGTCCTGGCTCCACGCGTTTCTGTTCTGGTGAGGGGGTGCTGGGTTTGGGCTCTGGGGGCTGTGGGTGACTGTGAGCTGGGCCTTGGGCTGTGCCTCTCCAGAATGTGTTCTCTTCTGGTGTGTTTTTACTGCGGAGAGAATAAACCAGAGCTGGACTCTGCCCAGGCAAGTCTGGAGGAACACCAATACCTCAGAAAATGTGAAGGCAGCACTCCTATAGCTGGTTCAGAAAAGAGACAGAGGCTGAGAAAGCCCATCACAACTCTTTATTAAGCTTGTGTAGCTTATGATCAGCATGGAAATAACAGGGAGGGTACGCGGCTCTTTGTTAGCTTACCCACTGCACAGACTCCAGGAATTAAGTACCATTAAAAAGTTACTTCTAA
>NW_010219591.1:0-683 GCF_000695765.1 Mesitornis unicolor
GGGCTGTTCTGGAGAAGAAAAGTTAGGAAAGGCCATAGGGTTTGGTAGATGGGGAGTTGTTCTTTCAACAGCTGGTAAGTGTGTTGTACTAACAAAGCCCTTTCTCTTACAGCAAATTATGAAGGACAGGTGGATCAACGCAGGGCATGAGGAGGATGAACTTAAACCTTTTGTTGAACCAGAACTAGACATCTCGGACCAGAAAAGAATAGGTAATCGAGTGTTTTACAGAGAGTCATACTCTTTGCATGATGTGGATGGTGGGGGTTTTTCCCCTCCACCACTCTGTATTTGTTTGTCATTTGAACAAAGGTAATTAATCATTTAATGTTGGTATTGCATCAGGCTTATGTTCTCACGCTTAATAAGTTTTTTAAAATTCTTTAAATGTTCCAGTTTTTCTCTCGAACTTAAACACTCAGCCAGCCTAAACACCAGAGTGTCTGTGGCTTACAGAGCGTGTGTTTGTTTTCAGATATTATGGTAGGGATGGGATACTCTCAAGAAGAAATTCAAGAATCCCTTAGTAAAATGAAGTATGATGAAATCACGGCTACGTACTTACTGCTAGGAAGGAAATCGTCAGAGGTGAGCACCACTCCTACAAATGCAGAGAGAGGAATCACAAAGTGTCCTTAGCGAAGTTACAAGCCAAAATTAAGTCAGGAATAGGATGCATTCCT
>NW_010219592.1:0-682 GCF_000695765.1 Mesitornis unicolor
CCCCCCCCAAAAAAGGGCCATACAACACATACACAAAAATTATTCACTCTAAGAACATCACAGCAACCCTGGACATCCCAGTGGTTGACATATTGAGTCATCACGAACATCAGAAGGCTAAGGCAGCCAGAAGCATGCAGGAGCAGGGTGGACTCAAGATCCAACCTGAACGCAGAGGACTGCATACACCACAATACCACACAAGCGGAAAATTTCTCCTTTCAAGCTTTGCTCTCAGCAGCACAGTCTGGCTGGTATGATCTGTACTGCACGAACTGGAAAGCTCAATTCAAAGTTTTAAAGCCCCCAGCAGTTCTTCAAGAAATAACCAGGTAGGAAAACCCCAAAACAACAGCTATACTGTTGTAGTATCAGTATTTAAGTGTTTCTGATTGGAAGAAAAAGATCAGTAACTTTTTTGGCTGGAACTCAAAATCCCAGCAAGCTGCAACCCTTTCACAGCAAATAGTAACAGAGCAGTAACATGTTTACTAATGTTGCATTGTAAAATAAAGGGTTTTTTTCACTCAGAAAAACATTATTAAGCAATGAAGTCTACTGCAAAGGCTTTAAAAATGCACATTAAATACTTTTCTCTCTGCTAAGTGCTGTGTCCTTATTTAGAAAGGCTGTACCTGCAAAAAATCTCTGAAGATTGTCCTGGTTTGAGCTAAATAGAACT
>NW_010219593.1:0-677 GCF_000695765.1 Mesitornis unicolor
CCAACCAACCAACCAAAAAACTAAAACCAAAACCCAAACCCAAACAAAGGCACTTGGGTCTCATTCTCTCCTTCCACTTCCCTGCACTGGCACTCCAAATCCCACTGTCTGCATCATCAGGGTTGGCAGCTAGCGGCAGTCCTGTCAAATAGGTCAGAAATGTGCCAGAGACACCACAGCAGAGAGACATACATGTGAGCTTCCTATCCCAAAAAGGATGGTAGACAACCATAAAAATTCCTCAAACCCTGGAGGCTCAGTGTTGCAGCAGCTTCTCTGCAAAATCAACAATTTTGGCTGGCAGTGTCATAGTGAGAACCCAAAAGATAAAGGAACAAAACCTCAGAGGTGTTTACTTTGTGTTCAGATGTGCTGATTTTAATGGACAGCAAGTACCCGACAGCCAAATCGGTAAATATATTCAAGGTGTCTAACTCACAGTGAAACCCTTTGTGCTGCAGGCAGTAAGTGCAGCTGAGGAGTTAAGCCTGAGTTCTTCTGCCCCCAAGAAAGGGACAGCTAAGGTAGCTGCATGGTAGGTGGCCTATTTATGCCTTCACCCAGGCCCCCAGGGAACAAATAAACCTAAGTCTCTCTTTCAATTTAACTTCCTTTAAAGACTCCCATTTCTTTCTGTGCCATCTTCCCAAGACACACACACACACACACACACACAC
>NW_010219594.1:0-682 GCF_000695765.1 Mesitornis unicolor
GGACATACAAAGTCCGGTAAAGTCAGTTGAAATCTTTTGGCAATCTCCAGTATGCCCTAAGAAGCTTTGTAGTTGTAAGACTGGAGAAGCTGTAGAGCAAGGCAACACAGGAGTCTATGTGAACTTTCTCATAAACCGGAGTTTTGCATAGGCGATGATAAGGAAGATAACAGTCATGCAGAAGAGAGCTACTAGGTTTTCCCACATTGCCCAGTCCGTAGGTGCGATTCCTTGGCTGCACAGGTATGCTTCACCAGAACACCTGCAGAAAAGCAAGGGGCAAAAGTTGGTATTACTGTGTGGTGCAAGCCTTCATGTAGTTACTTTTGTTCCTGTTCCACAAAGATTCTTCTACCCTCAACTCTGCAAAACAGGTGGCAGAAATGGAGTAACTTCATAACCTATCACTTAAGACAAATCTAGATCTCTTGGTTCTCATTCTTTTTAGTAGCATTCTAATTGTTGTTTATAGATAGCTGGCAATTTATGAGTAAACTTCAGAACTGCATTAAACCACGATAAGTACAAAAGCATTCGTTTCACACAGCAGTCGTTGGAGGTCCATAGCAGGGGTTTGGAGTCCAAAAGCTGTGGAAACAGTGCTCTAGCACTGTTCCCTGCAATAACCTCAGTTTGCCAGCCTTCTAGCATGTGTCACAAAATACTTGCATTGCTACAGCTT
>NW_010219595.1:0-682 GCF_000695765.1 Mesitornis unicolor
ACAGAATTCTTAAGGTGGTGATTCTAAATTAAACAATTCTATCTAATCATACCCATTTTCATTCATGAAGCCTCCAACACTTTCTGCCTGAATATGTTTCCCACATGTGTGGCCTCTGTGATCCTAGTTTCGGGACCTCTGGGCTTTAGTTGCACATGACGGATAGTACTGACATTATTTACTTTGCTACATCATGTTCCTTTAATAGGACAGAGTAATTTAATCAAGTGCATCCCCTTGGAGAAAGAGGGAATAACACAGCGTGCCTGGAGGAAGAAACTCCTTAGAAACTTGGCTCTGCTTCAGCCTGTTTGTTCTGCCTTATCTCTTAGTTTTTCAAACCTGCTCTAGTTTCTGCTCCTCCCAAAAAAACATCAACCTCTCCCTGCTCAAAAGCTGCTCTCCTGAGCTAAAAACCTCCTTGTTCTCTTTGGCAGGCTTCATTGTAAGGAGAAATCTAGGCAGAACCACTTCCAGTCACCAAAGCTCTACTTTAACCTTACTATTACTACGACTACTACTACTGCTACCACCACCACCACCACCACTAATAATAATAATTCCCACAGTACCCCTCTTTCAATATATTTTCACTTTCTTTTTCTTTTCTTCTTCCTTTTTTCCGGTAGCCAGGCTGTTTCAATCATGGCCAGGGAGCAATTGCTTTGGGATTGGCTGTCAC
>NW_010219596.1:0-684 GCF_000695765.1 Mesitornis unicolor
ATAACCACAACAGAATCTTTTCCTGGTTAAGAAAAACATTTTATCTCCGTAGGGGTTTCAGGATGGAGTCCCACACCTGGACCCTTATTTACCAACTGCAATTGGGCCTGGTATCTCTCATTCACTGAAATCTGAGCTTATTGGACTGGCCCTGATATTTATGGTGTAGAAATAACATCCTAAAATGTAACATATGAAAAAAATCAAAAGCAATTCTAGTAAATAAAGAATAGCTTCTGCTCATAGTACTTAAAATAAAGATTTTTTTAAAAAGAAATAAAAAAACAGAGAATAACTGGCTAGTGTTTTCCTACACTGTGCTTGGTTTGACAAGTCTGCAATAAATAAATAATTGCTCGGATTAGCACCTCATCAACACCTTTTCAAAACTGTGTAATTAAAAAAATGAGGGAAAACTATGGGAGAATGTGGGGTTTTTCTCACAATTTAATATTAGGCATGTGTTAGCAGATCACAGGATTCAGAGAAGAGAATGCACTCTCTTGAATATTCATTTGAACATGCTGGTGTCTAAGGTGTGCCTTTTCTTTGGGAATGGCTGAATCACTCTGAGCCTGATGGGTCTGACCAACTTCAGATCAGAGCAGGTGGTACAGACTGTATGAACATGCTTCACTCATTTCAGTATGGATTTGATTATTGGATTATCATAGTTAGAAATAT
>NW_010219597.1:0-675 GCF_000695765.1 Mesitornis unicolor
CTCTAACATTCTGTGATTCTGTGATTCTGTGCTGGAGACAGAGGACATGCTGAAGGTTGGGGAAAGAAGGGAGATGAGTTTCTCTGAAGAAGGCATCTCTGGTTCACCATACAATAGGAAGAGGGGAATCTAGATGCAGGGCTCTTCACTGGGCCCATCTGAACGTGGGGATGCACCTTCCTCACCAGCAGCCCAGCCACTGCCTGAGCACCTCCTAGCAGCAACTAAATCTTCGTCAGTGAAACTCTTGTACTCAGTGCCTTGAAATTTGCTCATTATCTGTTATCATTTCAAGCTTCTGATTCTTCTCAAGATGTGTTCTCTAATAAAGACTGAAGGGGTATCTGGTCATGGTTTTAAAACTACCTGACCTAGAAAAGAGCACAGGCCCTGTGAGTCTTCCTGAAGGCTTCACAATGTGCTGCTGGGCATGACAAATGGGAGGGTTTTCATCTCTCAAATTCTCCTGCCAGCATCTATGAGCTGTGGGAGAGAAGACTTTTGGTCATGAGGTAGGTAAGTAGAAAATGGAAGGGAAAAATTAGGAGGATGTGGAGGTGGAAACTTACACCACGAATCAGAGTCATAAAGAGGCCAGTATACACAGTTCCCAAAAAGAAGGAGAAAAATAGGCCTTTACACCAGGAAGTCCTGGTGGACAGCAGGATGACCATG
>NW_010219598.1:0-685 GCF_000695765.1 Mesitornis unicolor
AAGGAAGAGAGCTAAGAAGTTCCAGGATAGTGGCTGGGAGCAGTATGGGAGGGGGTATGATACCGAATTGGTTGTACATTGTCAGTAAAGGAGCCTGGGACGATAGCCTATGGGCAGCATTGTCTGCTATGGCTTTGCTTGATCTACTTTTATTCCACTTGCACTTTCTTCCCTCTGCCTGGTCTTGGTATTACAGAGAACGAACTACAAACCCATGAATTTTCTACAGCACCTAATCCAGTTTAAAAAATGTGAGATCATAAGATACCTGTCTATCTTAAGGGTTTGGGTTTTTTCCTAAGCCTTTTTTTTTGGCTTAGGATAACATTTGAAAAAGAAATTAGCATTTACAATTATTTTGTCGACACTTAAGAATTATCTATGCTATTCCATGAGGCATATAAATCACTTCTTTTTTTTAATGTATTTACTCATTTAAATAACTGCTTATTGCCAAGCGCAATGCTCAGTTGTTCAGCTAGAGGTCTACTTGTGGAGATTCTCTTTTGATAAATTTAGCTGCATTTTTATTCTTTAGTCATGGATTTGGTGATTACAATAGGCAAGATGGCTTAGAGCTTTATGTCTAAACTTACCTTTAAACTTATCTAGGTCTTTCCCTGATGAAAAATATCTCACCTACCATCATTATAAATACATCTCACAAAAGGTTTTTACTTCTAAA
>NW_010219599.1:0-685 GCF_000695765.1 Mesitornis unicolor
ATTGCCCAATCCACCACCCCATCCCATCTCCACAATGGCACAAGTTGTGCCCCCATCTCCACCCCAGTTCACCCCATCCCAAGAGGTTTGGGCTCCCCATTCCCAACCCATCCCTCCCATCCACCCCACATCGCTCCTGGGCAGGACCCCAGCACCCTCTTACCGTACGCCAGCACCCGAAAAGGGGTCACCTTCCTCTCACCAGTGCAGGAGAAGAAGCATAAGACGTCGGTGAGGGGCTCGGTGATGTTTTGGAGCTGGACGCTCAACCAGCCCGGCCCCGAGGCCACCCATTGCTTGGTGATGGAGGTCTCCACCCCCCCGGTTGCCTCGGCATGGGGGCAGTTGGTGGAGCAGTTGAGCAGCACCGTGCCACCGTAGCCCACCTCTGAGGAGCTGCCCACCACCCTCACCTCGAAAGGGCTGGTGAGGGGTCCTGGAGTGGGGGATGGAGGAGGTGGGGTGAGCTGGGGCACATGGGATGAGGTGGGGACACACAGGATGTTCCCAGTTGGGTTGGGGTGAAGCTGGGATGAACTGGGACACACGAGGTAACACGGGGACACAGGGGATGAGATGTGGACCCACAGGATGATGGGGGGAGACACAGGATGAACTGGGATGAACTGGGACACAAGAGATGTCCCCAGTTGTGTTGGGATGAACTGGGGTGCTGGGATGTACT
>NW_010219600.1:0-685 GCF_000695765.1 Mesitornis unicolor
CCAGCTCCTCACATCCTGTGATTCTGTTTGAGATGGTGTTACCGTAAATTAAACAACTTTGTTCTCTCCCCAGGTTAATCAGGCTTCAGTCAAATCAAGTTTGACAAGCGCCATTAACATCCGTTAATTTACGCCTTTTAATTATTTGGCATTGAGCGTTGGCTACGACCAATCCCCAGCGGAGCTGTTAGCGAATATTTGTGTTAAACACACAGAAACCCATTGAAAAACCCTACCCTGCTGGTAAACATGAATTTGTGGTAACAACCTCTCGGTTCCAGGGGCTGACGTGGGATTGTGAGGCTTTTCAAGGTCAAAAATGGGGTTTTTTCAATATTTTTCCTCTTTATCCAAAGCGGTCATGAACCCAATCGTATTCAGCAACGATGCCACAATCTAAATCCATTTAAAATTCAGTTTAATTGGCTAAAATACGACTTTGGTAGCAAGTAAATAATGGTAATAATCGGATTTATGCTCTTCTTTGTAAAATAACTGCATTTCTATGGAGTTTATAGTGATTTTTCCTATTCTGTTTCGTTTCCTACCCGTGGCTGTGAAGGTTTGGGATAGAAATGCAGCAGAGATTCCCAATTTCCCATCCCATTCCTCAGTAAAACACCCAGAAACCCACATTTGGTGAGTTATTTTAACATTAAATATTCAATAATATATATTAAATTAT
>NW_010219601.1:0-683 GCF_000695765.1 Mesitornis unicolor
CCCTGACTTTGAGTGAAAATATCACGAGTAATTGAAGTTGCAAACCCCAGCAGAAATTAAGAAAAAATGCTCATCAGCTGGAGCACAGAAATCCTGGGCAAATACAGTGTTACAGCAATTGGAATAATTTTTTTCCGAACTGCTTCACTAACTGAATTGATTGAATTAAATCTGTTCTGTGGCGCTAGCTAACCTCTGACCCCAGTTACTCAGGATAATCAGAGTGGTAATCAGCCTGCTGCAATCTGAGCTCCAAAGAAGAAAGAATATGGTAAGGTTCAGGGAGCCTGTGCTGGCATTAATCAAATGACCAAAGACCATCAAATTGATACAGCATGGTTTAATTCACTAAAGATTGGGTATCTACATATTAATCACCAAGCTGAATATCTGAAAGTGATTGCTTTTCTAGTAAGTGAAGCCAGGTGTCAACACTTTGGAGTGTCCCACAGTTTAGTAATAAATATAATGATCAGCATGAGCACAAAAGTAGCATTAGGAAGATTAAAAAAGATTTTGTTCTAACTTCCAATAGAATTTTTGCCTCCTGTTGGAGTTTACCACTTCATTGAAATTGTTTCTCATGTTTCTACTCTAATTATGAGCTTACTCAGAAGAAATAGTATATGTCTCAAGCTGCCTGCAAGTGCAGGATTTTTCTCCCTTCCAAGGGGAGAAAGAGT